>NC_090023.1:167962505-168107505 GCF_037176765.1 Anolis sagrei
TTATTTGATTCCCTGGGAAACAGTTTGCAGTTCCAATGTAAACTGAATGGGAAATGACCAAATAGGCGAAAACTGACATTTTAGCAGTTATTTGACTCTATGGGAAACAGTTTGCAATTCCAATGTAAACTGAATGGGAAATGACCAAATAGGCGAAAACTGACATTTTTGCAGTTATTTGATTCTCTGGGAAACAGTTTGCAGTTCCAATGTAAACTGAATGGGAAATGACCAAATAGGCGAAAACTGACATTTTAGCAGTTATTTGACTCTCCGGGAAACAGTTTGCAATTCCAATGTAAACTGAATGGGAAATGACCAAATAGGCGAAAACTGACATTTTTGCAGTTATTTGACTCTCTGGGAAACAGTTTGCAATTCCAATGTAAACTGAATGGGAAATGACCAAATAGGCGAAAACTGACATTTTTGCAGTTATTTGATTCTCTGGGAAACAGTTTGCAATTCCAATGTAAACTGAATGGGAAATGACCAAATAGGCGAAAACTGACATTTTAGCAGTTATTTGACTCTATGGGAAACAGTTTGCAGTTCCTATGTAAACTGAATGGGAAATGACCAAATAGGCGAAAACTGACATTTTAGCAGTTATTTGATTATCTGGGAAACAGTTTGCAGTTCCAATGTAAACTGAATGGGAAATGACCAAATAGGCGAAAACTGACATTTTAGCAGTTATTTGACTCTATGGGAAACAGTTTGCAATTCCAATGTAAACTGAATGGGAAATGACCAAATAGGCGAAAACTGACATTTTAGCAGTTATTTGACTCTCTGGGAAACAGTTTGCAATTCCAATGTAAACTGAATGGGAAATGACCAAATAGGCGAAAACTGACATTTTAGCAGTTATTTGACTCTCCGGGACACAGTTTGCAATTCCAAGGTAAACTGAATGGGAAATGACCAAATAGGCGAAAACTGACATTTTTGCAGTTATTTGATTCTCTGGGAAACAGTTTGCAGTTCCAATGTAAACTGAATGGGAAATGACCAAATAGGCGAAAACTGACATTTTAGCAGTTATTTGACTCTATGGGAAACAGTTTGCAATTCCAATGTAAACTGAATGGGAAATGACCAAATAGGCGAAAACTGACATTTTAGCAGTTATTTGACTCTATGGGAAACAGTTTGCAATTCCAATGTAAACTGAATGGGAAATGACCAAATAGGCGAAAACTGACATTTTAGCAGTTATTTGACTCTCTGGGAAACAGTTTGCAGTTCCAATGTAAACTGAATGGGAAATGACCAAATAGGCGAAAACTGACATTTTAGCAGTTATTTGACTCTATGGGAAACAGTTTGCAATTCCAATGTAAACTGAATGGGAAATGACCAAATAGGCGAAAACTGACATTTTAGCAGTTATTTGACTCTATGGGAAACAGTTTGCAATTCCAAGGTAAACTGAATGAGAAATGAATATAGGCGAAAACTGACATTTTATTTGACTCTCTGGGAAACAGTTTGCAATTCCAATGTAAACTGAATGGGAAATGACCAAATAGGCGAAAACTGACATTTTAGCAGTTATTTGACTCTATGGGAAACAGTTTGCAATTCCAAGGTAAACTGAATGGGAAATGACCAAATAGGCGAAAACTGACATTTTAGCAGTTATTTGACTCTATGGGAAACAGTTTGCAATTCCAAGGTAAACTGAATGGGAAATGACCAAATAGGCGAAAACTGACATTTTAGCAGTTATTTGACTCTATGGGAAACAGTTTGCAATTCCAATGTAAACTGAATGGGAAATGACCAAATAGGCGAAAACTGACATTTTAGCAGTTATTTGACTCTATGGGAAACAGATTGCAATTCCAATGTAAACTGAATGGGAAATGACCAAATAGGCGAAAACTGACATTTTAGCAGTTATTTGACTCTCTGGGAAACAGTTTGCAGTTCCAATGTAAACTGAATGGGAAATGACCAAATAGGCGAAAACTGACATTTTAGCAGTTATTTGACTCTATGGGAAACAGTTTGCAATTCCAAGGTAAACTGAATGGGAAATGACCAAATAGGCGAAAACTGACATTTTAGCAGTTATTTGACTCTATGGGAAACAGTTTGCAATTCCAAGGTAAACTGAATGGGAAATGACCAAATAGGCGAAAACTGACATTTTAGCAGTTATTTGACTCTATGGGAAACAGTTTGCAATTCCAATGTAAACTGAATGGGAAATGACCAAATAGGCGAAAACTGACATTTTAGCAGTTAGTTGACTCTATGGGAAACAGATTGCAATTCCAATGTAAACTGAATGGGAAATGACCAAATAGGCGAAAACTGACATTTTAGCAGTTATTTGACTCTCTGGGAAACAGTTTGCAGTTCCAATGTAAACTGAATGGGAAATGACCAAATAGTCGAAAACTGACATTTTAGCAGTTATTTGACTCTATGGGAAACAGTTTGCAATTCCAATGTAAACTGAATGGGAAATGACCAAATAGGGGAAAACTGACATTTTAGCAGTTATTTGACTCTATGGGAAACAGTTTGCAATTCCAAGGTAAACTGAATGGGAAATGACCAAATAGGCGAAAACTGACATTTTAGCAGTTATTTGACTCTCTGGGACACAGTTTGCAATTCCAATGTAAACTGAATGGGAAATGACCAAATAGGCGAAAACTGACATTTTAGCAGTTATTTGACTCTATGGGAAACAGTTTGCAATTCCAAGGTAAACTGAATGGGAAATGACCAAATAGGCGAAAACTGACATTTTAGCAGTTATTTGACTCTCTGGGAAACAGTTTGCAATTCCAATGTAAACTGAATGGGAAATGACCAAATAGGCGAAAACTGACATTTTAGCAGTTATTTGACTCTATGGGAAACAGTTTGCAATTCCAAGGTAAACTGAATGGGAAATGACCAAAAAGGCGAAAACTGACATTTTAGCAGTTATTTGACTCTCTGGGACACAGTTTGCAATTCCAATGTAAACTGAATGGGAAATGACCAAATAGGCGAAAACTGACATTTTTGCAGTTATTTGATTCTCTGGGAAACAGTTTGAAGTTCCAATGTAAACTGAATGGGAAATGACCAAATAGGCGAAAACTGACATTTTAGCAGTTATTTGATTCTCTGGGAAACAGTTTGCAGTTCCAATGTAAACTGAATGGGAAATGACCAAATAGGCGAAAACTGACATTTTAGCAGTTATTTGACTCTATGGGAAACAGTTTGCAATTCCAATGTAAACTGAATGGGAAATGACCAAATAGGCGAAAACTGACATTTTAGCAGTTATTTGACTCTCTGGGAAACAGTTTTCAATTCCAATGTAAACTGAATGGGAAATGACCAAATAGGCGAAAACTGACATTTTAGCAGTTATTTGACTCTCCGGGACACAGTTTGCAATTCCAATGTAAACTGAATGGGAAATGACCAAATAGGTGAAAACTGACATTTTTGCAGTTATTTGATTCCCTGGGAAACAGTTTGCAGTTCCAATGTAAACTGAATGGGAAATGACCAAATAGGCGAAAACTGACATTTTAGCAGTTATTTGACTCTCCGGGAAACAGTTTGCAATTCCAATGTAAACTGAATGGGAAATGATCAAATAGGCGAAAACTGACTTTTTTGCAGTTATTTGATTCTCTGGGAAACAGTTTGCAATTCCTATGTAAACTGAATGGGAAATGATCAAATAGGCGAAAACTGACATTTTTGCAGTTAATTGATTCTCTGGGAAACAGTTTGCAGTTCCAATGTAAACTGAATGGGAAATGACCAAATAGGCGAAAACTGACATTTTAGCAGTTATTTGACTCTATGGGAAACAGTTTGCAATTCCAATGTAAACTGAATGGGAAATGACCAAATAGGCGAAAACTGACATTTTTGCAGTTATTTGATTCTCTGGGAAACAGTTTGCAGTTCCAATGTAAACTGAATGGGAAATGACCAAATAGGCGAAAACTGACATTTTAGCAGTTATTTGACTCTCCGGGAAACAGTTTGCAATTCCAATGTAAACTGAATGGGAAATGACCAAATAGGCGAAAACTGACATTTTTGCAGTTATTTGACTCTCTGGGAAACAGTTTGCAATTCCAATGTAAACTGAATGGGAAATGACCAAATAGGCGAAAACTGACATTTTTGCAGTTATTTGATTCTCTGGGAAACAGTTTGCAATTCCAATGTAAACTGAATGGGAAATGACCAAATAGGCGAAAACTGACATTTTAGCAGTTATTTGACTCTATGGGAAACAGTTTGCAGTTCCTATGTAAACTGAATGGGAAATGACCAAATAGGCGAAAACTGACATTTTAGCAGTTATTTGATTCTCTGGGAAACAGTTTGCAGTTCCAATGTAAACTGAATGGGAAATGACCAAATAGGCGAAAACTGACATTTTAGCAGTTATTTGACTCTATGGGAAACAGTTTGCAATTCCAATGTAAACTGAATGGGAAATGACCAAATAGGCGAAAACTGACATTTTAGCAGTTATTTGATTCTCTGGGAAACAGTTTGCAGTTCCAATGTAAACTGAATGGGAAATGACCAAATAGGCGAAAACTGACATTTTAGCAGTTATTTGACTCTATGGGAAACAGTTTGCAATTCCAATGTAAACTGAATGGGAAATGACCAAATAGGCGAAAACTGACATTTTAGCAGTTATTTGACTCTCTGGGAAACAGTTTGCAATTCCAATGTAAACTGAATGGGAAATGACCAAATAGGCGAAAACTGACATTTTAGCAGTTATTTGACTCTCCGGGACACAGTTTGCAATTCCAATGTAAACTGAATGGGAAATGACCAAATAGGCGAAAACTGACATTTTAGCAGTTATTTGACTCTCTGGGAAACAGTTTGCAATTCCAATGTAAACTGAATGGGAAATGACCAAATAGGCGAAAACTGACATTTTAGCAGTTATTTGACTCTCCGGGACACAGTTTGCAATTCCAAGGTAAACTGAATGGGAAATGACCAAATAGGCGAAAACTGACATTTTAGCAGTTATTTGACTCTATGGGAAACAGTTTGCAATTCCAATGTAAACTGAATGGGAAATGACCAAATAGGCGAAAACTGACATTTTAGCAGTTATTTGACTCTCTGGGAAACAGTTTGCAGTTCCAATGTAAACTGAATGGGAAATGACCAAATAGGCGAAAACTGACATTTTAGCAGTTATTTGACTCTATGGGAAACAGTTTGCAATTCCAATGTAAACTGAATGGGAAATGACCAAATAGGCGAAAACTGACATTTTAGCAGTTATTTGACTCTATGGGAAACAGTTTGCAATTCCAAGGTAAACTGAATGAGAAATGAATATAGGCGAAAACTGACATTTTAGCAGTTATTTGACTCTCTGGGAAACAGTTTGCAATTCCAATGTAAACTGAATGGGAAATGACCAAATAGGCGAAAACTGACATTTTAGCAGTTATTTGACTCTATGGGAAACAGTTTGCAATTCCAAGGTAAACTGAATGGGAAATGACCAAATAGGCGAAAACTGACATTTTAGCAGTTATTTGACTCTATGGGAAACAGTTTGCAATTCCAAGGTAAACTGAATGGGAAATGACCAAATAGGCGAAAACTGACATTTTAGCAGTTATTTGACTCTATGGGAAACAGTTTGCAATTCCAATGTAAACTGAATGGGAAATGACCAAATAGGCGAAAACTGACATTTTAGCAGTTATTTGACTCTATGGGAAACAGATTGCAATTCCAATGTAAACTGAATGGGAAATGACCAAATAGGCGAAAACTGACATTTTAGCAGTTATTTGACTCTCTGGGAAACAGTTTGCAGTTCCAATGTAAACTGAATGGGAAATGACCAAATAGGCGAAAACTGACATTTTAGCAGTTATTTGACTCTATGGGAAACAGTTTGCAATTCCAATGTAAACTGAATGGGAAATGACCAAATAGGCGAAAACTGACATTTTAGCAGTTATTTGACTCTATGGGAAACAGTTTGCAATTCCAAGGTAAACTGAATGGGAAATGACCAAATAGGCGAAAACTGACATTTTAGCAGTTATTTGACTCTATGGGAAACAGTTTGCAATTCCAATGTAAACTGAATGGGAAATGACCAAATAGGCGAAAACTGACATTTTAGCAGTTATTTGACTCTATGGGAAACAGATTGCAATTCCAATGTAAACTGAATGGGAAATGACCAAATAGGCGAAAACTGACATTTTAGCAGTTATTTGACTCTCTGGGAAACAGTTTGCAGTTCCAATGTAAACTGAATGGGAAATGACCAAATAGGCGAAAACTGACATTTTAGCAGTTATTTGACTCTATGGGAAACAGTTTGCAATTCCAATGTAAACTGAATGGGAAATGACCAAATAGGGGAAAACTGACATTTTAGCAGTTATTTGACTCTATGGGAAACAGTTTGCAATTCCAAGGTAAACTGAATGGGAAATGACCAAATAGGCGAAAACTGACATTTTAGCAGTTATTTGACTCTCTGGGACACAGTTTGCAATTCCAATGTAAACTGAATGGGAAATGACCAAATAGGCGAAAACTGACATTTTAGCAGTTATTTGACTCTATGGGAAACAGTTTGCAATTCCAAGGTAAACTGAATGGGAAATGACCAAATAGGCGAAAACTGACATTTTAGCAGTTATTTGACTCTCTGGGAAACAGTTTGCAATTCCAATGTAAACTGAATGGGAAATGACCAAATAGGCGAAAACTGACATTTTAGCAGTTATTTGACTCTATGGGAAACAGTTTGCAATTCCAAGGTAAACTGAATGGGAAATGACCAAATAGGCGAAAACTGACATTTTAGCAGTTATTTGACTCTCTGGGACACAGTTTGCAATTCCAATGTAAACTGAATGGGAAATGACCAAATAGGCGAAAACTGACATTTTTGCAGTTATTTGATTCTCTGGGAAACAGTTTGAAGTTCCAATGTAAACTGAATGGGAAATGACCAAATAGGCGAAAACTGACATTTTAGCAGTTATTTGATTCTCTGGGAAACAGTTTGCAGTTCCAATGTAAACTGAATGGGAAATGACCAAATAGGCGAAAACTGACATTTTAGCAGTTATTTGACTCTATGGGAAACAGTTTGCAATTCCAATGTAAACTGAATGGGAAATGACCAAATAGGCGAAAACTGACATTTTAGCAGTTATTTGACTCTCTGGGAAACAGTTTTCAATTCCAATGTAAACTGAATGGGAAATGACCAAATAGGCGAAAACTGACATTTTAGCAGTTATTTGACTCTCAGGGACACAGTTTGCAATTCCAATGTAAACTGAATGGGAAATGACCAAATAGGCGAAAACTGACATTTTTGCAGTTATTTGATTCCCTGGGAAACAGTTTGCAGTTCCAATGTAAACTGAATGGGAAATGACCAAATAGGCGAAAACTGACATTTTAGCAGTTATTTGACTCTCCGGGAAACAGTTTGCAATTCCAATGTAAACTGAATGGGAAATGATCAAATAGGCGAAAACTGACTTTTTTGCAGTTATTTGATTCTCTGGGAAACAGTTTGCAATTCCTATGTAAACTGAATGGGAAATGATCAAATAGGCGAAAACTGACATTTTTGCAGTTAATTGATTCTCTGGGAAACAGTTTGCAGTTCCAATGTAAACTGAATGGGAAATGACCAAATAGGCGAAAACTGACATTTTAGCAGTTATTTGACTCTATGGGAAACAGTTTGCAATTCCAATGTAAACTGAATGGGAAATGACCAAATAGGCGAAAACTGACATTTTTGCAGTTATTTGATTCTCTGGGAAACAGTTTGCAGTTCCAATGTAAACTGAATGGGAAATGACCAAATAGGCGAAAACTGACATTTTAGCAGTTATTTGACTCTCCGGGAAACAGTTTGCAATTCCAATGTAAACTGAATGGGAAATGACCAAATAGGCGAAAACTGACATTTTTGCAGTTATTTGACTCTCTGGGAAACAGTTTGCAATTCCAATGTAAACTGAATGGGAAATGACCAAATAGGCGAAAACTGACATTTTTGCAGTTATTTGATTCTCTGGGAAACAGTTTGCAATTCCAATGTAAACTGAATGGGAAATGACCAAATAGGCGAAAACTGACATTTTAGCAGTTATTTGACTCTATGGGAAACAGTTTGCAGTTCCTATGTAAACTGAATGGGAAATGACCAAATAGGCGAAAACTGACATTTTAGCAGTTATTTGATTCTCTGGGAAACAGTTTGCAGTTCCAATGTAAACTGAATGGGAAATGACCAAATAGGCGAAAACTGACATTTTAGCAGTTATTTGACTCTATGGGAAACAGTTTGCAATTCCAATGTAAACTGAATGGGAAATGACCAAATAGGCGAAAACTGACATTTTAGCAGTTATTTGACTCTCTGGGAAACAGTTTGCAATTCCAATGTAAACTGAATGGGAAATGACCAAATAGGCGAAAACTGACATTTTAGCAGTTATTTGACTCTCCGGGACACAGTTTGCAATTCCAAGGTAAACTGAATGGGAAATGACCAAATAGGCGAAAACTGACATTTTTGCAGTTATTTGATTCTCTGGGAAACAGTTTGCAGTTCCAATGTAAACTGAATGGGAAATGACCAAATAGGCGAAAACTGACATTTTAGCAGTTATTTGACTCTATGGGAAACAGTTTGCAATTCCAATGTAAACTGAATGGGAAATGACCAAATAGGCGAAAACTGACATTTTAGCAGTTATTTGACTCTATGGGAAACAGTTTGCAATTCCAATGTAAACTGAATGGGAAATGACCAAATAGGCGAAAACTGACATTTTAGCAGTTATTTGACTCTCTGGGAAACAGTTTGCAGTTCCAATGTAAACTGAATGGGAAATGACCAAATAGGCGAAAACTGACATTTTAGCAGTTATTTGACTCTATGGGAAACAGTTTGCAATTCCAATGTAAACTGAATGGGAAATGACCAAATAGGCGAAAACTGACATTTTAGCAGTTATTTGACTCTATGGGAAACAGTTTGCAATTCCAAGGTAAACTGAATGAGAAATGAATATAGGCGAAAACTGACATTTTAGCAGTTATTTGACTCTCTGGGAAACAGTTTGCAATTCCAATGTAAACTGAATGGGAAATGACCAAATAGGCGAAAACTGACATTTTAGCAGTTATTTGACTCTATGGGAAACAGTTTGCAATTCCAAGGTAAACTGAATGGGAAATGACCAAATAGGCGAAAACTGACATTTTAGCAGTTATTTGACTCTCTGGGAAACAGTTTGCAGTTCCAATGTAAACTGAATGGGAAATGACCAAATAGGCGAAAACTGACATTTTAGCAGTTATTTGACTCTATGGGAAACAGTTTGCAGTTCCAATGTAAACTGAATGGGAAATGACCAAATAGGCGAAAACTGACATTTTAGCAGTTATTTGACTCTATGGGAAACAGTTTGCAATTCCAATGTAAACTGAATGGAAAATGACCAAATAGGCGAAAACTGACATTTTAGCAGTTATTTGACTCTCTGGGAAACAGTTTGCAATTCCAATGTAAACTGAATGGGAAATGACCAAATAGGCGAAAACTGACATTTTAGCAGTTATTTGACTCTCTGGGAAACAGTTTGCAATTCCAATGTAAACTGAATGGGAAATGACCAAATAGGCGAAAACTGACATTTTAGCAGTTATTTGACTCTATGGGAAACAGTTTGCAATTCCAAGGTAAACTGAATGGGAAATGACCAAATAGGCGAAAACTGACATTTTTGCAGTTATTTGATTCTCTGGGAAACAGTTTGCAGTTCCAATGTAAACTGAATGGGAAATGACCAAATAGGCGAAAACTGACATTTTAGCAGTTATTTGATTCTCTGGGAAACAGTTTGCAGTTCCAATGTAAACTGAATGGGAAATGACCAAATAGGCGAAAACTGACATTTTAGCAGTTATTTGACTCTATGGGAAACAGTTTGCAATTCCAATGTAAACTGAATGGGAAATGACCAAATAGGCGAAAACTGACATTTTAGCAGTTATTTGACTCTATGGGAAACAGTTTGCAATTCCAATGTAAACTGAATGGGAAATGACCAAATAGGCGAAAACTGACATTTTAGCAGTTATTTGACTCTCTGGGAAACAGTTTGCAGTTCCAATGTAAACTGAATGGGAAATGACCAAATAGGCGAAAACTGACATTTTAGCAGTTATTTGACTCTATGGGAAACAGTTTGCAATTCCAATGTAAACTGAATGGGAAATGACCAAATAGGCGAAAACTGACATTTTAGCAGTTATTTGACTCTATGGGAAACAGTTTGCAATTCCAAGGTAAACTGAATGGGAAATGAATATAGGCGAAAACTGACATTTTAGCAGTTATTTGACTCTCTGGGAAACAGTTTGCAATTCCAATGTAAACTGAATGGGAAATGACCAAATAGGCGAAAACTGACATTTTAGCAGTTATTTGACTCTATGGGAAACAGTTTGCAATTCCAAGGTAAACTGA
This sequence comes from Anolis sagrei, assembly GCF_037176765.1. NCBI lineage: Eukaryota > Metazoa > Chordata > Lepidosauria > Squamata > Anolidae > Anolis > Anolis sagrei. The sequence continues at coordinate 167,973,064 of NC_090023.1, forward strand.
ATGGGAAATGACCAAATAGGCGAAAACTGACATTTTAGCAGTTATTTGACTCTATGGGAAACAGTTTGCAATTCCAAGGTAAACTGAATGGGAAATGACCAAATAGGCGAAAACTGACATTTTAGCAGTTATTTGACTCTATGGGAAACAGTTTGCAGTTCCAATGTAAACTGAATGGGAAATGACCAAATAGGCGAAAACTGACATTTTAGCAGTTATTTGACTCTATGGGAAACAGATTGCAATTCCAATGTAAACTGAATGGGAAATGACCAAATAGGCAAAAACTGACATTTTAGCAGTTATTTGACTCTCTGGGAAACAGTTTGCAGTTCCAATGTAAACTGAATGGGAAATGACCAAATAGGCGAAAACTGACATTTTAGCAGTTATTTGACTCTATGGGAAACAGTTTGCAATTCCAATGTAAACTGAATGGGAAATGACCAAATAGGGGAAAACTGACATTTTAGCAGTTATTTGACTCTATGGGAAACAGTTTGCAATTCCAAGGTAAACTGAATGGGAAATGACCAAATAGGCGAAAACTGACATTTTAGCAGTTATTTGACTCTCTGGGACACAGTTTGCAATTCCAATGTAAACTGAATGGGAAATGACCAAATAGGCGAAAACTGACATTTTAGCAGTTATTTGACTCTATGGGAAACAGTTTGCAATTCCAAGGTAAACTGAATGGGAAATGACCAAATAGGCGAAAACTGACATTTTTGCAGTTATTTGATTCTCTGGGAAACAGTTTGCAGTTCCAATGTAAACTGAATGGGAAATGACCAAATAGGCGAAAACTGACATTTTAGCAGTTATTTGATTCTCTGGGAAACAGTTTGCAGTTCCAATGTAAACTGAATGGGAAATGACCAAATAGGCGAAAACTGACATTTTAGCAGTTATTTGACTCTATGGGAAACAGTTTGCAATTCCAATGTAAACTGAATGGGAAATGACCAAATAGGCGAAAACTGACATTTTAGCAGTTATTTGACTCTCTGGGAAACAGTTTGCAATTCCAATGTAAACTGAATGGGAAATGACCAAATAGGCGAAAACTGACATTTTAGCAGTTATTTGACTCTCCGGGACACAGTTTGCAATTCCAATGTAAACTGAATGGGAAATGACCAAATAGGCGAAAACTGACATTTTTGCAGTTATTTGATTCCCTGGGAAACAGTTTGCAGTTCCAATGTAAACTGAATGGGAAATGACCAAATAGGCGAAAACTGACATTTTAGCAGTTATTTGACTCTCCGGGAAACAGTTTGCAATTCCAATGTAAACTGAATGGGAAATGATCAAATAGGCGAAAACTGACTTTTTTGCAGTTATTTGATTCTCTGGGAAACAGTTTGCAATTCCTATGTAAACTGAATGGGAAATGATCAAATAGGCGAAAACTGACATTTTTGCAGTTAATTGATTCTCTGGGAAACAGTTTGCAGTTCCAATGTAAACTGAATGGGAAATGACCAAATAGGCGAAAACTGACATTTTAGCAGTTATTTGACTCTATGGGAAACAGTTTGCAATTCCAATGTAAACTGAATGGGAAATGACCAAATAGGCGAAAACTGACATTTTTGCAGTTATTTGATTCTCTGGGAAACAGTTTGCAGTTCCAATGTAAACTGAATGGGAAATGACCAAATAGGCGAAAACTGACATTTTAGCAGTTATTTGACTCTCCGGGAAACAGTTTGCAATTCCAATGTAAACTGAATGGGAAATGACCAAATAGGCGAAAACTGACATTTTTGCAGTTATTTGACTCTCTGGGAAACAGTTTGCAATTCCAATGTAAACTGAATGGGAAATGACCAAATAGGCGAAAACTGACATTTTTGCAGTTATTTGATTCTCTGGGAAACAGTTTGCAATTCCAATGTAAACTGAATGGGAAATGACCAAATAGGCGAAAACTGACATTTTAGCAGTTATTTGACTCTATGGGAAACAGTTTGCAGTTCCAATGTAAACTGAATGGGAAATGACCAAATAGGCGAAACTGACATTTTAGCAGTTATTTGATTCTCTGGGAAACAGTTTGCAGTTCCAATGTAAACTGAATGGGAAATGACCAAATAGGCGAAAACTGACATTTTAGCAGTTATTTGACTCTATGGGAAACAGTTTGCAATTCCAATGTAAACTGAATGGGAAATGACCAAATAGGCGAAAACTGACATTTTAGCAGTTATTTGACTCTCTGGGAAACAGTTTGCAATTCCAATGTAAACTGAATGGGAAATGACCAAATAGGCGAAAACTGACATTTTAGCAGTTATTTGACTCTATGGGAAACAGTTTGCAATTCCAATGTAAACTGAATGGGAAATGACCAAATAGGCGAAAACTGACATTTTTGCAGTTATTTGATTCTCTGGGAAACAGTTTGCAGTTCCAATGTAAACTGAATGGGAAATGACCAAATAGGCGAAAACTGACATTTTAGCAGTTATTTGACTCTCCGGGAAACAGTTTGCAATTCCAATGTAAACTGAATGGGAAATGATCAAATAGGCGAAAACTGACTTTTTTGCAGTTATTTGATTCTCTGGGAAACAGTTTGCAATTCCTATGTAAACTGAATGGGAAATGACCAAATAGGCGAAAACTGACATTTTAGCAGTTATTTGATTCTCTGGGAAACAGTTTGCAGTTCCTATGTAAACTGAATGGGAAATGACCAAATAGGCGAAAACTGACATTTTAGCAGTTATTTGATTGTCTGGGAAACAGTTTGCAGTTCCAATGTAAACTGAATGGGAAATGACCAAATAGGCGAAAACTGACATTTTAGCAGTTATGGTTAGAAAGCACCAAAATTTTAAAAATGGTTGAGTTTGGAAGATGTCGTGTTTTCACAAAAATTTGAGCGTTCTTCTCACCCGGCGGGTCAGAAAACGCCAAATTTTTGAAAGTGCTTGAGTTTGGAAGATGTCATGTATTCTGAAAAAACCCAAACACTCAAATTTTTGAGAAAATATGACATCTTCCAACCCTAAACCTAACCCTAACCCTAACCTTAACCCTAACCTTAACACTACCCTTGACCCTAACCCTAACCCTGTCCCTAACCTTAACCTTAACCCTAACCCTAACCCTCACCCTAAACTTAACCCTAACCCTAACGCTAACCCTAACCCTAACCCTGTCATGTCATGTTTTCTCCAAAAATTGAGCGTATTCGTAACCCGGCGAGTCAGAAAATGCCAAATTTCTGAAAATTGGTGGAGTTTGGAAGATGTCAAGAAACCCCAAACGCTCAAATTTTTGAGAAAATATGAAATCTACCAAACTCAAACATTTTCAAAAATTTGGCATTTTCTGACCTGCCAGCTGATGAAAATGCTCAATTTTTTGAGAAAACATGACATCTTCCAACACTAACCCTAACCCTAACCCTAACACTAACACTAACCCTAAGCATAAGATTAACCCTTACCCGAACCGTAACCTGAACCCTAACCCTAACCCTAACCCTAACCCTAACCCTAACCCTAACCCTAGCCCTAACCCTAACCCTAACCCTAACCGTAACCCTGTCATGTCAAGTTTTATCCCAAAATTGAGCGTTTCCCTTACAAGGCGGGTCAGAAAACGCCAAATTTTGAAAAATGGTCGAGTTTGGAAGATGTCATGTTTTCTCAAAAATTTGAGCGTTTTTCTCACCCGGCGGGTCAGAAAATTTGAAATCTACCAAACTCAAACATTTTTAAAAATTTGACGTTTTCTGACGTGCCAGGTGAGTAAAATGCTCAATTTATTGAGAAAACATGACATCTTCTAACCCTAACCCTAACACTAACATTAATCCTAAGCGTAAGCCTAACCCTAACCCGAACCCTAACCAAAAACCGAACCAGAATCGTAACACTAACCCTAACCCTGTCATGTCAAGTTTTCTCCAAAAATTGAGCGTTTTCCTCACCTGGCGGGTCAGAAAACGACAAATTTTTGAAAATAGTTGCGTTTGGAAGATGTCATGTTTTCTGAAAAATCCCTAAAAACTCAAATTTTTGAGAAAATATGACATATTCCAACCCTAACCCTAACCCTAACCCTAATCCTGACCCTAACCCGAACCCTAACCCTAATCCTAACCCTAAGGCGAACCCTGTCATGTCAAGTTTTCTCCAAAAAATGAGCGTTTTCCTCACCAGGCGGGTCAAAAAACACCAAATTTTTAAAAATAGTTGAGTTTGGAAGATGTCATGTTTTCTGAAAAAACCCTAAAAACTCAAATTTTTGAGAAAATATGACATATTCCAACCCTAACCCTTACCCTAATCCTAACCCTAACCCTAACCCTAACCCTAACCCCAACTTTAACCCTAACCCTAACCCTAACCCTAACACTAACCCTAACCCTAACGCTAACCCTGTGATGTCAAATTATCTCCAAAATTTGAGCGTTTTCCTCACCAGGCTGGTTAGAAAACACCAAATTTTTAAAAATGGTTGCGTTTAGAAGATGTCATGTTTTCTCAAAAATTTGAGCGTTTTCCTCACCCGGCGGGTCAGAAAATGTCAAATTTTTGAAAGTGGTTGAGTTTGGAAGATGTCATGTATTCTGAAAAAACCCTAAACACTCAAATTTTTGAGAAAATATGACATCTTCCAACCCTAACCCTAACCCTAACCCTGTCCCTAACCTTAACCCTAACCCTAATCCTAACCCTAACCCTAAACCTACCCTAACCCTAACGCTAACCCTAATGCTAACGCTAACCCTAACCCTGTCATGTCATGTTTTCTCCAAAAATTGAGTGTATTCGTAACCCGGCGAGTCAGAAAATGCCAAATTTCTGAAAATTGGTTGAGTTTGGAAGATGTCAAGAAACCCCAAACGCTCAAATTTTTGAGAAAATATGAAATCTACCAAACTCAAACATTTTCAAAAATTTGGCATTTTCTGACCTGCCAGGTGAGGAAAATGCTCAATTTTTTGAGAAAACATGACATCTTCCAACACTAAGCCTAACCCTAACCCTAACACTAACACTAACCCTAAGCGTAAGATTAACCCTTACCCAAACCCTAACCCGAACCCTAACCCTAACCCTAACCCTAACCCTAACCCTAACCCTAACCCTAACCCTTACCCTAGCCCTAACCCTAACCCTTACCCTGTCATGTCAAGTTTTCTCCAAAAATTGAGCGTTTTCCTTACAAGGCGGGTCAGAAAACACCAAATTTTGGTCGAGTTTGGAAGATGTCATGTTTTCTCAAAAATTTGAGCGTTTTCCTCACCCGGCGGGTCAGAAAATGCCAAATTTTTGAAAATAGTTGCGTTTGGAAGATATCATGTTTTCTGAAAAAACCTTAAACACTCAAATTTTTGAGAAAATATGACATATTCCAACCTTAACCCTAACCCTAACCCTAACCCTAACCCCAACCCTAACTTTAACCCTAAGCCTAAGCCTAAGCCTAAGCCTAAGCCTAAGCCTAAGCCTAAGCCTAAGCCTAACCCTAACCCTTACCCTAGCCCAAAAATGCCAAATTTTTGAAAGTGGTTGAGTTTGGAAGATGTCATGTATTCTGAAAAAACCCTAAACACTCAAATTTTTGAGAAAATATGAAAACTACCAAACTCAAACATTTTCAAAAATTTGGCGTTTTCTGACGTGCCAGGTGAGTAAAATGCTCATTTTTTTGAGAAAACATGACATCTTCTAACCCTAACCCTAACACTAACATTAACCCTAAGCGTAAGCCTAACCCTAACCCGAACCCTAACCCAAAACCGAACCAGAATCGTAACCCTAACCCTAACCCTAACCCTGTCATGTCAAGTCTTCTCCAAAAATTGAGCGTTTTCCTCACCCGGCGGGTCAGAAAACGCCAAATTTTTGAAAGTGGTTGAGTTTGGAAGATGTCATGTATTCTGAAAAAACCCTAAACACTCAAATTTTTGAGAAAATATGACATCTTCCAACCCTAACCCTAACCCTAATTTTAAGCCTAACCGTAACCCTAACCCTGTCCCTAACCTTAACCCTAACCCTAATCCTAACTCTAACCCTAAACCTAACCCTAACCCTAACGCTAACCCTAACGCTAACGCTAACCCTAACCCTAACCCTGTCATGTCATGTTTTCTCCAAAAATTGAGTGTATTCGTAACCCGGCGAGTCAGAAAATGCCAAATTTCTGAAAATTGGTTGAGTTTGGAAGATGTCAAGAAACCCCAAACGCTCAAATTTTTGAGAAAATATGAAATCTACCAAACTCAAACATTTTCAAAAATTGAGCATTTTCTGATCTGCCAGGTGAGGAAAATGCTCAATTTTTTGAGAAAACATGACATCTTCCAACACTAACCCTAACCCTAACACTAACACTAACACTAACCCTAAGCGTAAGATTAACCCTTACCCGAACCCTAACCCGAACCCGAACCCTAACCCTAACCCTAACCCTAACCCTAACCCTAACTCTTACCCTAGCCCTAACCCTAACCCTTACCCTGTCATGTCAAGTTTTCTCCAAAAATTGAGCGTTTTCCTTACAAGGCGGGTCAGAAAACACCAAATTTTGAAAAATGGTCGAGTTTGGAAGATGTCATGTTTTCTCAAAAATTTGAGCGTTTTCCTCACCCGGCGGGTCAGAAAATGCCAAATTTTTGAAAATAGTTGCGTTTGGAAGATATCATGTTTTCTGAAAAAACCTTGAACACTCAAATTTTTGAGAAAATATGACATATGCCAACCCTAACCCTAACCCTAACCCCAACCCTAACTTTAACCCTAAGCCTAAGCCTAACCCTAACCTTAACCCTAACCCAAACCGTAACCCTAACTCTAAATCTATCCCTAAACGTTACCCTAACCCTATTCCTAACCCTAACCCTAACCCTAACCCTAACCCTAACCCTAACCCTAACCCTAACCGTAACACTAACCCTAACCCTAACGCTAACACTAATACTAACGCTAACCCTTTCATGTCAAGTTTTCTCCAAAATTTGAGCGTTTTCCTCACCAGGCTGGTTAGAAAACACCAAATTTTTAAAAATGGTTGAGTTTGGAAGATGTCATGTTTTCACAAAAATTTGAGCGTTTTCCTCACCCGGCGGGTCAGAAAACACCAAATTTTTGAAAGCCGTTGAGTTTGGAAGATGTCATGGATTCTGAAAAAACCCTAAACACTCAAATTTTTGAGAAAATATGACATCTTCCAACCCTAACCCTAACCCTAACCCTAACCCTAACCTTAACCCTAACTCTAACACTAACTTTGATACTAGCCCTAACCCTAACCCTGTCCCTAACCTTAACCCTAACCCTAACCCTAACCCTCACACTAAACCTAACCCTAACGCTAACCCTAACCCTAACCCTAACCCTAACCCTGTCATGTCATGTTTTCTCCAAAAATTGAGCATATTCGTAACCCGGTGAGTCAGAAAATGCCAAATTTCTGAAAAGATGGAAGATGTCAAGAAACCCTAAACGCTCAAATTTTTGAGAAAATATGAAATCTACCAAACTCAAACATTTTCAAAAATTTGGCATTTTCTGACCTGTCAGCTGATGAAAATGCTCAGTTTTTTGAGAAAACATGACATCTTCTAACCCTAACCCTAACCCTAACCCTAACCCTAACCCTAACCCTAACCCTAACCCTAACCCTAACCCTAACCCTGTCATGTCAAGTTTTCTCCAAAAATTGAGCGTTTTCCTCACCCGGCGGGTCAGAAAACGACAAATTTTTGAAAATAGTTGCGTTTGGAAGATGTCATGTTTTTGTGAAAAATCCCTAAAAACTCAAATTTTTGAGAAAATATGACATATTTCAACCCTAACCCTAACCCTAACCCTAACCCTAATCCTGACCCTAACCCGAACCCTAACCCTAACCCTAACACTAAGGCGAACCCTGTCATGTCAAGTTTTCTAAAAAAATTAAGCGTTTTCCTCACCCGGCGGGTCAGAAAACACCAAATTTTTGAAAGCCGTTGAGTTTGGAAGATGTCATGGATTCTGAAAAAACCCTAAACACTCAAATTTTTGAGAAAATATGACATCTTCCAACCCTAACCCTAACCCTAACCCTAACCCTAACCTTAACCCTAACTCTAACACTAACTTTGATACTAGCCCTAACCCTAACCCTGTCCCTAACCTTAACCCTAACCCTAACCCTAACCCTCACACTAAACCTAACCCTAACGCTAACCCTAACCCTAACCCTAACCCTAACCCTGTCATGTCATGTTTTCTCCAAAAATTGAGCATATTCGTAACCCGGTGAGTCAGAAAATGCCAAATTTCTGAAAAGATGGAAGATGTCAAGAAACCCTAAACGCTCAAATTTTTGAGAAAATATGAAATCTACCAAACTCAAACATTTTCAAAAATTTGGCATTTTCTGACCTGTCAGCTGATGAAAATGCTCAGTTTTTTGAGAAAACATGACATCTTCTAACCCTAACCCTAACCCTAACCCTAACCCTAACCCTAACCCTAACCCTAACCCTAACCCTAACCCTAACCCTGTCATGTCAAGTTTTCTCCAAAAATTGAGCGTTTTCCTCACCCGGCGGGTCAGAAAACGACAAATTTTTGAAAATAGTTGCGTTTGGAAGATGTCATGTTTTTGTGAAAAATCCCTAAAAACTCAAATTTTTGAGAAAATATGACATATTTCAACCCTAACCCTAACCCTAACCCTAACCCTAATCCTGACCCTAACCCGAACCCTAACCCTAACCCTAACACTAAGGCGAACCCTGTCATGTCAAGTTTTCTAAAAAAATTAAGCGTTTTCCTCACCAGGCGGGTCAGAAAACACCAAATTTTTAAAAATGGTTGAGTTTGGAAGATGTCGTGTTTTCACAAAAATTTGAGCGTTTTCCTCACCCGGCGGGTCAGAAAACACCAAATTTTTAAAAATGGTTGAGTTTGGAAGGTCGTGTTTTCACAAAAATTTGAGCGTTTTCCTCACCCGGCGGGTCAGAAAATGTGAAATTTTTGAAAGTGGTTGAGTTTGGAAGATGTCATGTATTCTGAAAAAACCCTAAAAACTCAAATTTTTGAGAAAATATGACATATTCCAACCCTAACCCTTACCCTTACCCTTACCCTAATCCTAACCCTAACCCTAACTCTAACCCTAACACTAAACCTAACCCTAACGCTAACCCTGTCATGTCAAGTTTTCTCCAAAATTTGAGCGTTTTCCTCACCAGGCTGGTTAGAAAACACCAAATTTTTAAAAATGGTTGAGTTTGGAAGATGTCATGTTTTCTCAAAAATTTGAGCGTTTTCCTCACCCGGCAGGTCAGAAATTGTCAAATTTTTGAAAGTGGTTGGGTTTGGAAGATGTCATGTATTCTGAAAAAACCCTAAACACTCAAATTTTTGAGAAAATATGACATCTTCCAACCCTAACCCTAACCCTAACTTTAACCCTAACCCTAACCCTGTCCCTAACCTTAACCCTAACCCTAATCCTAACACTAAACCTAACCCTAACCCTAACGCTAACCCTAACGCTAACGCTAACCCTAACCCTAACCCTGTCATGTCATGTTTTCTCCAAAAATTGAGCGTATTCGTAACCCAGCGAATCAGAAAATGCCAAATTTCTGAAAATTGGTTGAGTTTGGAAGATGTCAAGAAACCCCAAACGCTCAAATTTTTGAGAAAATATGAAATCTACCAAACTCAAACATTTTCAAAAATTTGGCATTTTCTGACCTGCCAGGTGAAGAAAATGCTCAATTTTTTGAGAAAACATGACATCTTCCAACACTATCCCTAACCCTAACCCTAACACTAACCCTAAGCGTAAAATTAACCTTTACTCGAACCCTAACCCGAACCCTAACCTGAACCCTAACCCTAACCCTAACCCTTACGCTAGCCCTAGCCCTAACCCTAACCCTGTCATGTCAAGTTTTCTCCAAAAATTGAGCGTTTTCCTTACAAGGCGGATCAGAAAACGCCAAATTTTGAAAAATGGTCGAGTTTGGAAGATGTCATGTTTTCTCAAAAATTTGAGCGTTTTCCTCACCCGGCGGGTCAGAAAACGCCAAATTTTTGAAAATAGTTGAGTTTGGAAGATGTCATGTTTTCTGAAAAAACCTTAAACACTCAAATTTTTGAGAAAATATGACATATTCCAACCCTAACCCTAACCCTAACCCCAACCCTAACTTTAACCCTAAGCCTAACCCTAACCCTAACCTTAACCCTAAACCTAACCCTAACCCTAACCCTAACCCTCACCCTCACCCTAAACCTAACCCTAACCCTAACCCTAACCCTAACCCTAACCCTAACCCTAACCCTAACCCTGTCATGTCATGTTTTCTCCAAAAATTGAGCATATTCGTAACCCGGTGAGTCAGAAAATGCCAAATTTCTGAAAAGATGGAAGATGCCAAGAAACCCTAAACGCTCAAATTTTTGAGAAAATATGAAATCTATCAAACTCAAACATTTTCAAAAATTTGGCATTTTCTGACCTGCCAACTGATGAAAATGCTCAGTTTTTTGAGAAAACATGACATCTTCTAACCCTAACCCTAACCCTAACCCTAACCCAAACCCTGTCATGTCAAGTTTTCTCCAAAAACTGAGCGTTTTCCTCACCAGGCGGGTCAGAAAACGCCAAATTTTTGAAAGTGGTTGAGTTTGGAAGATTACATGTTTTCTGAAAAAAACCTAAACACTCAAATTTTTGAGAAAATATGACATCTTCCAACCCTAACCCTAACCCTAACTTTAACCCTAACCATAACCCTAACCTTAACCGTAACCCTAAACCTAAATTTAACCCTAACCCTAACACTAACCGTAACCTTAACCCTAACCGTAACGCAAAACCTAACCCTAACCCAAACCCTAACCCTAACTCTATCTCCAAACCTAACCCTAACCCTAATCGTAACCCTAACAGTAACCCTAACCCTAAACCTAACCCTAACCCTAACCCTAACCCTCACCCTGTCATGTCATGTTTTCTCCAAAAATTGAGCGTTTTCCTCACCCGGCGAGAGAAAACGCCAAATTTTTGAAAACGGTCGAGTTTGGAAGATGTCATCTTTTCTCAAAGATTCGAGCATTTTCCTCCCCCGGCGGGTCAGAAAATGCCAAATTTTTGAAAATGGAAGAGTTTGGAAGATGTCATGTTTTCTCAAGAAACCCTAAATGCTCAAATTTTTGAGAAAATATGACATATTACAACCCTAACCCTTACCCTTACCCTTACTCTAATCCTAACCCTAACCCTAACTCTAACCCTAACACTAAACCTAACCCTAACGCTAACCCTGTCATGTCAAGTTTTCTCCAAAATTTGAGCGTTTTCCTCACCAGGCTGGTTAGAAAACACCAAATTTTTAAAAATGGTTGAGTTTGGAAGATTACATGTTTTCTGAAAAAACCCTAAACACTCAAATTTTGAGAAAATATGACATCTTCCAACCCTAACCCTAACTTTAACCCTAACCCTAACCCTAAACCTAACCTTAACCGTAACCCTAAACCTAAATTTAACCCTAACCCTAACACTAACCGTAACCTTAACCGTAACCGTAACCAAAACCTAACCCTTATCCTAACCCTAACCCAAACACTAACCCTAACACTAACCCTAACCCTAATGCTAACCCTTTCATGTCAAGTTTTCTCCAAAATTTGAGCGTTTTCCTCACCAGGCTGGTTAGAAAACACCAAATTTTTAAAAATGGTTGAGTTTGGAAGATGTCATGTTTTCACAAAAATTTGAGCGTTTTCCTCACCCGGCGGGTCAGAAAACGCCAAATTTATTAAAATGCTCAGGTTTGGAAGATGTCATGTTTTCTCAAGAAACCCTAATCGCTCAAATTTTGGAGAAAATATGAAATCTACGAAACTCAAACATTTTCAAAAATTTGTCATTTTCTGACCGGCCAGGTGAGGAAAATGCTCAAATTTTTGAGAAAGTATGACAGCTTCCAACCCTAACCCTAACTTTAACCCTAACCCTAACCCTAACACTAACCGTAACCTTAACAGTAACCATAATGCAAAACCTAACCCTTACCCTAACCCTAACCCAAACCCTAACCCTAACACTAACCCTAACCCTAACCCTAATGCTAACCCTTTCATGTCAAGTTTTCTCCAAAATTTGAGCGTTTTCCTCACCAGGCTGGTTAGAAAACACCAAATATTTAAATATGGTCGATTTTGGATGATTGTCATGGTTTCTCAAAAATTTGAGCGTTTTCCTCACCCGGCGGGTCAGAAAATGCCAAATTTTTGAAAATAGTTGCGTTTGGAAGATGTCATGTTTTCTGAAAAAACCCTAAAACTCAAATTTTTGAGAAAATATGACATATGCCACCCTAACCCTAACCCCAACACTAACTTTAACCCTAAGCCTAACCCTAACCCTAACCTTAACCTTAACCCTATCCCTAACCCTAACCCTAACCCTAATCCTAATCCTAACCCTGTCATGTCATGTTCTCTCTAAAATTTGAGGGTTTTCCTCACCTGGCAGGTCAGAAAATGCCAAATTTTTGAAAATGTTTGAGTTTGGAAAATGTCATGTTTTCCCAAAAATTTGAGTGTTTTCCTCACCCGGCGAGTCAGAAAAGACCTAATTTTTGAACATGGTCGAGTTTGGAAGATGTCATGTTTGCTCAAAAAACCCTAAACGCTTAAACTTTTGAGAAAATATGATATGTTCCAAAAACGACCATTTTCAAAAATTTGGCATTTTCTGACCTGCCTTGTGAGGAAAACGCTCAATTTTTTGAGAAAACATGACATCTTCCAACCCTAACCCTAACCCTAACCCTAAACCTAACAATAACGCTAACCGTAACCCTAACACTAACTCTAACTCTAACCCTAACCCTAACTCTAACTCTATCCCTAAACGTAACCCTAACCCTAACCCTAACCCTAAACCTAACCCTAATGCTAACCCTTTTATGTCATGTTTTCTCCATAATTTGAGCGTTTTCCTCACCAGCCTGGTTAAAAAACACAAAATTTTTAAAAATGGTTGAGTTTGGAAGATGTCATGTTTTCACAAAAATTTGAGCGTTTTCCTCACCCGGCGGGTCAGAAAACGCCAAATTTTTGAAAGTGGTTGAGTTTGGAAGATGTCATGTATTCTGAAAAAACCCTAAACACTCAAATTTTTGAGAAAATATGACATCTTCCAACCCTAACCCTAACCCTAACCCTAACTTTAACCCTAACTCTAACAGTAACTTTGACCCTAACCCTAACCCTAACCGTGTCCCTAACCTTAACCCTAACCCTAACCCTAACCCTCACCCTAAACCTAACCCTAACCCTAACGCTAACCCTAACCCTAAACCTAACCCTAACCCTAACCCTGTCATGTCATGTTTTCTCCAAAAATTGAGCATATTCGTAACCCGGTGAGTCAGAAAATGCCAAATTTTTGAAAATTGGTGGAGCTTGGAAGATGTCAAGAAACCCTAAACGCTCAAATTTTTGAGAAAATATGAAATCTACCAAACTCAAACATTTTCAAAAATTTGGCATTTTTTGACCTGCCAGCTGATGAAAATGCTCAATTTTTTGAGAAAACATGACATCTTCTAACCCTAACTTTAACCCTAACCCTGTCATGTCAAGTTTTCCCCAAAAATTGAACGTTTTCCACACCAGGAGGGTCAGAAAACGCCAAATTTTTGAAAATGGTTGAGTTTGGAAGATTTCTGAAAAAGATTTCTGAAAAAACCCTAAACACTCAAATTTTTGAGAAAACATGACATCTTCCAACCCTAACCCTAACCCTTACCCTAACCCTAAACCTAACCCTAACCCTAACCGTAACCCTAACACTAACTCTAACTCTAACCCTTACCCTAACACTAACCCTAAGCGTAAGCCTAACCCTTACCCGAACCCGAACCCGAACCCGAACCCGAACCCGAACACTAACCCTAACCCTAACCCTAACCCTAACCCTAAGCATAACCCTAACCCTGTCATGTCAAATCTTCTCCAAAAATTGAGCATTTTCCTCACAAGGCGGGTCAGAAAACGCCAAATATTTAAATATGGTCGATTTTGGATGATTGTCATGTTTTCTCAAAAATTTGAGCGTTTTCCTCACCCGGCGAGTCAGAAAATGCCAAATTTTTGAAAATAGTTGCGTTTGGAAGATGTCATATTTTCTGAAAAAACCCTAAAACTCAATTTTTTGAGAAAATATGACATATGCGAACCCTAACCCTAACCCCAACCCTAACTTTAACCCTAACCCTAACCCTAACCCTAACCTTAACCTTAACCCTATCCCTAACCCTAACCCTAATCCTAACCCTGTCATGTCATGTTCTCTCTAAAATTTGAGGGTTTTCCTCACCTGGCAGGTCAGAAAATGCCAAATTTTTGAAAATGTTTGAGTTTGGAAAATGTCATGTTTTCCCAAAAATTTGAGTGTTTTCCTCACCCGGCGAGTCAGAAAAGACCTAATTTTTGAACATGGTCGAGTTTGGAAGATGTCATGTTTGCTCAAAAAACCCTAAACGCTTAAACTTTTGAGAAAATATGACATCTTCCAAAAACGACCATTTTCAAAAATTTGGCATTTTCTGACCTGCCTTGTGAGGAAAACGCTCAATTTTTTGAGAAAACATGACATCTTCCAACCCTAACCCTAACCCTAACCCTAACCCTAAACCTAACAATAACCCTAACCGTAACCCTAACACTAACTCTAACTCTAACCCTAACCCTAACTCTAACTCTATCCCTAAACGTAACCCTAACCCTAACCCTAACCGTAACCCTAACACTAACCCTAACCCTAACCCTAATGCTAACCCTTTTATGTCATGTTTACTCCAAAATTTGAGCGTTTTCCTCACCAGCCTGGTTAGAAAACACCAAATTTTTAAAAATGGTTGATTTTGGAAGATGTCATGTTTTCACAAAAATGTGAGCATTTTCCTCACCCGGAGGGTCAAAAAATGCCAAATTTTTGAAAGTGGTTGAGTTTGGAAGATGTCATGTATTCTGAAAAAACCCTAAACACTCAAATTATTGAGAAAATATGACAGCTTCCAACCCTAACGCTAACCCTAACCCTAACTTTAACCCTAACCCTAACCCTAACACTAACCTTAACCTTAACCCTATCCCTAACCCTAACCCTAACCCTAATCCTAATCCTAACCCTGTCATGTCATGTTCTCTCTAAAATTTGAGGGTTTTCCTCACCTGGCAGGTCAGAAAATGCCAAATTTTTGAAAATGTTTGAGTTTGGAAAATGTCATGTTTTCCCAAAAATTTGAGTGTTTTCCTCACCCGGCGAGTCAGAAAAGACCTAATTTTTGAACATGGTCGAGTTTGGAAGATGTCATGTTTGCTCAAAAAACCCTAAACGCTTAAACTTTTGAGAAAATATGATATGTTCCAAAAACACTCAAATTTTTGAGAAAATATGACATCTTCCAACCCTAACCCCAACCCTAACTTTAACCCTAACCCTAACCCTAACTTTAACCATAACTAACACTAACTTTGACCCTAACCCTAACCCTAACCCTAACCCTGTCCCTAACCTTAACCCTAACCCTAACCCTAACCCTCACCCTAAACCTAACCCTAACGCTAACGCTAACCCTAACCCTAACCCTAACCCTAACCCTAACCCTAACCCTGTCATGTCATGTTTTCTCCAAAAATTGAGCATATTCGTAACCCGGTGAGTCAGAAAATGCCAAATTTCTGAAAATTGGTGGAGTTTGGAAGATGTCAAGAAACCCTAAACGCTCAAATTTTTGAGAAAATATGAAATCTACCAAACTCAAACATTTTCAAAAATTTGTCATTTTCTGACCGGCCAGGTGAGGAAAATGCTCAATTTTTTGAGAAAACATGACATCTTCCAACCCTAACCCTAACCCTTACCCTAACCCTAAACCTAACCCTAACCCTAACCGTAACCCTAACACTAACTCTAACCCTAACCCTAACCCTAACCCTAAACCTAAACCTAACCCTAACACGAACCCTAAGCGTAAGCCTAACCCTTACCCGAACCCAAACCCGAACCCAAACACTAACCCTAACCCTAACCCTAACCCTAACCCTAAGCATAACCCTAACCCTGTCATGTCAAATCTTCTCCAAAAATTGAGCATTTTCCTCACAAGGCGGGTCAGAAAACGCCAAATATTTAAATATGGTTGATTTTGGATGATTGTCATGTTTTCTCAAAAATTTGAGCGTTTTCCTCACCTGGCAAGTCAGAAAATGCCAAATTTTTGAAAATAGTTGCGTTTGGAAGATGTCATGTTTTCTGAAAAAACCCTAAAACTCAATTTTTTGAGAAAATATGACATATGCCAACCCTAACCCTAACCCCAACCCTAACTTTAACCCTAACCCTAACCCTAACCCTAACCTTAACCTTAACCCTATCCCTAACCCTAACCCTAATCCTAACCCTGTCATGTCATGTTCTCTCTAAAATTTGAGGGTTTTCCTCACCTGGCAGGTCAGAAAATGCCAAATTTTTGAAAATGTTTGAGTTTGGAAAATGTCATGTTTTCCCAAAAATTTGAGTGTTTTCCTCACCCGGCGAGTCAGAAAAGACCTAATTTTTGAACATGGTCGAGTTTGGAAGATGTCATGTTTGCTCAAAAAACCCTAAACGCTTAAACTTTTGAGAAAATATGACATCTTCCAAAAACGACCATTTTCAAAAATTTGGCATTTTCTGACCTGCCTTGTGAGGAAAACGCTCAATTTTTTGAGAAAACATGACATCTTCCAACCCTAACCCTAACCCTAACCCTAAACCTAACAATAACCCTAACCGTAACCCTAACACTAACTCTAACTCTAACCCTAACCCTAACCCTAACTCTAACTCTATCCCTAAACGTAACCCTAACCCTAACCCTAACACCAACCCTAACCCTAACCCTAATGCTAACCCTTTTATGTCATGTTTTCTCCAAAATTTGAGCGTTTTCCTCACCAGCCTGGTTAGAAAACACCAAATTTTTAAAAATGGTTGAGTTTGGAAGATGTCATGTTTTCACAAAAATTTGAGCGTTTTCCTCACCAGCGGGTCAGAAAACGCCAAATTTTTGAAAGTGGTTGAGTTTGGAAGATGTCATGTATTCTGAAAAAACCCTAAACACTCAAATTTTGGAGAAAATATGACAGCTTCCAACCCTAACCCTTACCCTAACCCTAACTTTAACCCTAACCCTAACCCTAACACTAACCGTAACCTTAACCGTAACCGTAACGCAAAACCTAACCCTTACCCTAACCCTAACCCAAACCCTAACCCTAACACTAACCCTAACCCTAATGCTAAGCCTTTCATGTCAAGTTTTCTCCAAAATTTGAGCGTTTTCCTCACCAGGCTGGTTAGAAAACACCAAATTTTTAAATATGGTCGATTTTGGATGATTGTCATGTTTTCTCAAAAATTTGAGCGTTTTCCTCACCCGGCGGGTCAGAAAATGCCAAATTTTTGAAAATAGTTGCGTTTGGAAGATGTCATGTTTTCTGAAAAAACCCTAAAACTCAAATTTTTGAGAAAATATGACATATGCCAAGCCTAACCCTAACCCCAACCCTAACTTTAACCCTAACCCTAACCCTAACCCTAACCTTAACCTTAACCCTATCCCTAACCCTAACCCTAATCCTAACCCTGTCATGTCATGTTCTCTCTAAAATTTGAGGGTTTTCCTCACCTGGCAGGTCAGAAAATGCCAAATTTTTGAAAATGTTTGAGTTTGGAAAATGTCATGTTTTCCCAAAAAATTGAGTGTTTTCCTCACCCGGCGAGTCAGAAAAGACCTAATTTTTGAACATGGTCGAGTTTGGAAGATGTCATGTTTGCTCAAAAAACCCTAAACGCTTAAACTTTTGAGAAAATATGACATCTTCCAAAAACGACCATTTTCAAAAATTTGGCATTTTCTGACCTGCCTTGTGAGGAAAACGCTCAATTTTTTGAGAAAACATGACATCTTCCAACCCTAACCCTAACCTTTACCCTAACCCTAAACCTAACCCTAACCCTAACCGTAACCCTAACACTAACCCTAACCCTAACCCTAACCCTAACCCTAACACTAACCCTAAGCGTAAGCCTAACCCTTACCCGAACCCGAACCCGAACCCTAACCCTAACACTAACCCTAACCCTAACCCTAACCCTAACCCTAACCCTAACCCTAACCCTAAGCATAACCCTAACCCTGTCATGTCAAATCTTCTCCAAAAATTGAGCATTTTCCTCACAAGGCGGGTCAGAAAACGCCAAATATTTAAATATGGTCGATTTTGGATGATTGTCATGTTTTCTCAAAAATTTGAGCGTTTTCCTCACCCGGCGGGTCAGAAAATGCCAAATTTTTGAAAATAGTTGCGTTTGGAAGATGTCATGTTTTCTGAAAAAACCCTAAAACTCAAATTTTTGAGAAAATATGACATATGCCAAGCCTAACCCTAACCCCAACCCTAACTTTAACCCTAACCCTAACCCTAACCCTAACCTTAACCTTAACCCTATCCCTAACCCTAACCCTAACCCTAACCCTAATCCTAATCCTAACCCTGTCATGTCATGTTCTCTCTAAAATTTGAGGGTTTTCCTCACCTGGCAGGTCAGAAAATGCCAAATTTTTGAAAATGTTTGAGTTTGGAAAATGTCATGTTTTCCCAAAAATTTGAGTGTTTTCCTCACCCGGCGAGTCAGAAAAGACCTAATTTTTGAACATGGTCGAGTTTGGAAGATGTCATGTTTGCTCAAAAAACCCTAAACGCTTTAACTTTTGAGAAAATATGATATGTTCCAAAAACGACCATTTTCAAAAATTTGGCATTTTCTGACCTGCCTTGTGAGGAAAACGCTCAATTTTTTGAGAAAACATGACATCTTCCAACACTAACCCTAACCCTAACCCTAACCCTAAACCTAACAATAACCCTAACCGTAACCCTAACACTAACTCTAACTCTAACCCTAACCCTAACTCTAACTCTATCCCTAAACGTAACCCTAACCCTAACCCTAACCGTAACCCTAACACTAACCCTAACCCTAACCCTAATGCTAACCCTTTTATGTCATGTTTTCTCCAAAATTTGAGCGTTTTCCTCACCAGCCTGGTTAGAAAACACCAAATTTTTAAAAATGGTTGAGTTTGGAAGATGTCATTTTTTCACAAAAATTTGAGCGTTTTCCTCACCCGGCGGGTCAGAAAACGCCAAATTTTTGAAAGTGGTTGAGTTTGGAAGATGTCATGTATTCTGAAAAAACCCTAAACACTCAAATTTTTGAGAAAATATGACATCTTCCAACCCTAACCCTAACCCTAACCCTAACTTTAACCCTAACCCTAACCCTAACTTTAACCCTAACTTTAACACTAACTTTGACCCTAACCCTATCCCTATCCCTGTCCCTAACCTTAACCCTAACCCTAACCCTAACCCTCACCCTAAACCTAACCCTAACCCTAACGCTAACGCTAACCCTAACCCTAACCCTAACCCTAACCCTGTCATGTCATGTTTTCTCCAAAAATTGAGCATATTCGTAACCCGGTGAGTCAGAAAATGCCAAATTTCTGAAAATTGGTGGAGTTTGGAAGATGTCAAGAAACCCTAAAAGCTCAAATTTTTGAGAAAATATGAAATCTACCAAACTCAAACATTTTCAAAAATTTGGCATTTTCTGACGTGCCAGCTGATGAAAATGCTCAATTTTTTGAGAAAACATAACATCTTCTAACCCTAACCATAACCCTAACCCTGTCATGTCAAGTTTTCCCCAAAAATTGAACGTTTTCCACACCAGGCGGGTCAGAAAACGCCAAATTTTTGAAAATGGTTGAGTTTGGAAGATTACATGTTTTCTGAAAAAACCCTAAACACTCAAATTTTTGAGAAAATATGACATCTTCCAACCCTAACCCTAACTTTAACCCTAACCCTAACCCTAAACCTAACCTTAACCGTAACCCTAAACCTAAATTTAACCCTAACCCTAACACTAACCGTAACCTTAACCGTAACCGTAACGCAAAACCTAACCCTTACCTTAACCCTAACCCAAACACTAACCCTAACCCTAACCCTAATGCTAACCCTTTCATGTCAAGTTTTCTCCAAAATTTGAGCGTTTTCCTCACCAGGCGAGTCAGAAAAGACCTAATTTTTGAACATGGTCGAGTTTGGAAGATGTCATGTTTGCTCAAAAAACCCTAAACGCTTTAACTTTTGAGAAAATATGACATCTTCCAAAAACGACCATTTTCAAAAATTTGGCATTTTCTGACCTGCCTTGTGAGGAAAACGCTCAATTTTTTGAGAAAACATGACATCTTCCAACCCTAACCCTAACCCTAACCCTAAACCTAAACCTAACAATAACCCTAACCGTAACCCTAACACTAACTCTAACTCTAACCCTAACCCTAACTCTAACTCTATCCCTAAACGTAACCCTAACCCTAACCCTAACCCTAACCCTAATGCTAACCCTTTTATGTCACGTTTTCTCCAAAATTTGAGCATTTTCCTCACCAGCCTGGTTAGAAAACACCAAATTTTTAAAAATGGTTGAGTTTGGAAGATGTCATGTTTTCACAAAAATTTGAGCGTTTTCCTCACCCGGCTGGTCAGAAAACGCCAAATTTTTGAAAGTGGTTGAGTTTGGAAGATGTCATGTATTCTGAAAAAACCCTAAACACTCAAATTTTTGAGAAAACATGACATCTTCGAACACTAACCCTAACCCTAACCTTTACCCTAACCCTAAACCTAACCCTAACCCTAACCGTAACCCTAACACTAACACTAACCCTAACCCTAACCCTAACCCTAACACTAACCCTAAGCGTAAGCCTAACCCTTACCCGAACCCGAACCCGAACACTAACCCTAACCCTAACCCTAACCCTAAGCATAACCCTAACCCTGTCATGTCAAATCTTCTCCAAAAATTGAGCATTTTCCTCACAAGGCGGGTCAGAAAACGCCAAATATTTAAATATGGTCGATTTTGGATGATTGTCATGTTTTCTCAAAAATTTGAGCGTTTTCCTCACCCGGCGAGTCAGAAAATGCCAAATTTTTGAAAATAGTTGCGTTTGGAAGATGTCATGTTTTCTGAAAAAACCCTAAAACTCAAATTTTTGAGAAAATATGACATATGCCAAGCCTAACCCTAACCCCAACCCTAACTTTAACCCTAACCCTAACCCTAACCCTAACCTTAACCTTAACCCTATCCCTAACCCTAACCCTAACCCTAATCCTAATCCTAACCCTGTCATGTCATGTTCTCTCTAAAATTTGAGGGTTTTCCTCACCTGGCAGGTCAGAAAATGCCAAATTTTTGAAAATGTTTGAGTTTGGAAAATGTCATGTTTTCCCAAAAATTTGAGTGTTTTCCTCACCCGGCGAGTCAGAAAAGACCTAATTTTTGAACATGGTCGAGTTTGGAAGATGTCATGTTTGCTCAAAAAACCCTAAACGCTTAAACTTTTGAGAAAATATGATATGTTCCAAAAACGACCATTTTCAAAAATTTGGCATTTTCTGACCTGCCTTGTGAGGAAAACGCTCAATTTTTTGAGAAAACATGACATCTTCCAACACTAACCCTAACCCTAACCCTAAACCTAACAATAACCCTAACCGTAACCCTAACACTAACTCTAACTCTAACCCTAACCCTAACTCTAACTCTATCCCTAAACGTAACCCTAACCCTAACCCTAACCGTAACCCTAACACTAACCCTAACCCTAACCCTAATGCTAACCCTTTTATGTCATGTTTTCTCCAAAATTTGAGCGTTTTCCTCACCCGGCGGGTCAGGAAACGCCAAATTTTTGAAAGTGGTTGAGTTTGGAAGATGTCATGTATTCTGAAAAAACCCTAAACACTCAAATTTTTGAGAAAATATGACATCTTCCAACCCTAACCCTAACCCTAACCCTAACTTTAACCCTAACCCTAACCCTAACTTTAACCCTAACTTTAACACTAACTTTGACCCTAACCCTAACCCTATCCCTGTCCCTAACCTTAACCCTAACCCTAACCCTCACCCTAAACCTAACCCTAACCCTAACGCTAACGCTAACGCTAACCCTAACCCTAACCCTAACCCTGTCATGTCATGTTTTCTCCAAAAATTGAGCATATTCGTAACCCGGTGAGTCAGAAAATGCCAAATTTCTGAAAATTGGTGGAGTTTGGAAGATGTCAAGAAACCCTAAAAGCTCAAATTTTTGAGAAAATATGAAATCTACCAAACTCAAACATTTTCAAAAATTTGGCATTTTCTGACCTGCCAGCTGATGAAAATGCTCAATTTTTTGAGAAAACATAACATCTTCTAACCCTAACCATAACCCTAACCCTGTCATGTCAAGTTTTCCCCAAAAATTGAACGTTTTCCACACCAGGCGGGTCAGAAAACGCCAAATTTTTGAAAATGGTTGAGTTTGGAAGATTACATGTTTTCTGAAAAAACCCTAAACACTCAAATTTTTGAGAAAATATGACATCTTCCAACCCTAACCCTAACTTTAACCCTAACCCTAACCCTAAACCTAACCTTAACCGTAACCCTAAACCTAAATTTAACCCTAACCCTAACACTAACCGTAACCTTAACCGTAACCGTAACGCAAAACCTAACCCTTACCTTAACCCTAACCCAAACACTAACCCTAACCCTAACCCTAATGCTAACCCTTTCATGTCAAGTTTTCTCCAAAATTTGAGCGTTTTCCTCACCAGGCTGGTTAGAAAACACCAAATTTTTAAAAATGGTTGAGTTTGGAAGATGTCATGTTTTCACAAAAATTTGAGCGTTTTCCTCACCCGGCGGGTCAGAAAACGCCAAATTTATTAAAATGCTCAAGTTTGGAAGATGTCATGTTTTCTCAAGAAACCCTAATCACTCAAATTTTGGAGAAAATATGAAATCTACCAAACTCAAACATTTTCAAAAATTTGTCATTTTCTGACCGGCCAGGTGAGGAAAATGCTCAATTTTTTGAGAAAACATGACATCTTCCAACCCTAACCCTAACCCTTACCCTAACCCTAAACCTAACCCTAACCCTAACCGTAACCCTAACACTAACTCTAACCCTAACCCTTACCCTAACCCTAACCCTAACACTAACCCTAAGCGTAAGCCTAACCCTTACCCGAACCCGAACCCGAACACTAACCCTAACCCTAACCCTAAGCATAACCCTAACCCTGTCATGTCAAATCTTCTCCAAAAATTGAGCAATTTCCTCACAAGGCGGGTCAGAAAATGCCAAATATTTAAATATGGTCGATTTTGGATGATTGTCATGTTTTCTCAAAAATTTGAGCGTTTTCCTCACCCGGCGGGTCAGAAAATGCCAAATTTTTGAAAATAGTTGCGTTTGGAAGATGTCATGTTTTCTGAAAAAACCCTGAAACTCAAATTTTTGAGAAAATATGACATATGCCAACCCTAACCCTAACCCCAACCCTAACTTTAACCCTAACCCTAAGCCTAACCCTAACCTTAACCTTAACCCTATCCGTAACCCTAACCCTAATCCTAACCCTGTCATGTCATGTTCTCTCTAAAATTTGAGGGTTTTCCTCACCTGGCAGGTCAGAAAATGCCAAATTTTTGAAAATGTTTGAGTTTGGAAGATGTCATGTTTTCTGAAAAAACCCTGAAACTCAAATTTTTGAGAAAATATGACATATGCCAACCCTAACCCTAACCCCAACCCTAACTTTAACCCTAACCCTAAGCCTAACCCTAACCTTAACCTTAACCCTATCCGTAACCCTAACCCTAATCCTAACCCTGTCATGTCATGTTCTCTCTAAAATTTGAGGGTTTTCCTCACCTGGCAGGTCAGAAAATGCCAAATTTTTGAAAATGTTTGAGTTTGGAAAATGTCATGTTTTCCCAAAAATTTGAGTGTTTTCCTCACCCAGCGAGTCAGAAAAGACCTATTTTTTGAACATGGTCGAGTTTGGAAGATGTCATGTTTGCTCAAAAAACCCTAAACGCTTAAACTTTTGAGAAAATATGACATCTTCCAAAAACGACCATTTTCAAAAATTTGGCATTTTCTGACCTGCCTTGTGAGGAAAACGCTCAATTTTTTGAGAAAACATGACATCTTCCAACCCTAACCCTAACCCTAACCCTAAACCTAACCCTAATGCTAACCCTTTTATGTCATGTTTTCTCCAAAATTTGAGTGTTTTCCTCACCCGGCGGGGCAGAAAACACCAAATTTTTGAAAGTGGTTGAGTTTGGAAGATGTCATGTTTTCACAAAAATTTGAGCGTTTTCCTCACCCGGCGGGGCAGAAAACACCAAATTTTTGAAAGTGGTTGAGTTTGGAAGATGTCATGTATTCTGAAAAAACCCTAAACACTCAAATTTTTGAGAAAATATGACATATTCCAACCCTAACCCTAACCCTAACTTTAACCCTAACCCTAACCCTAACTTTAACCCTAACTCTAACACTAACTTTGACCCTAACCCTAACCCTAACCCTAACCCTGTCCCTAACCTTAACCCTAACCCTAACCCTAACCCTAACCCTAACCCTAACCCTAACCCTAACCCTAACCCTCACCCTGTCATGTCATGTTTTCTCCAAAAATTGAGCATATTCGTAACCCGGTGAGTCAGAAAATGCCAAATTTCTGAAAATTGGTGGAGTTTGGAAGATGTCAAGAAACCCTAAACGCTCAAATTTTTGATAAAATATGAAATCTAGCAAACTCAAACATTTTCAGAAATTTGGCATTTTCTGACCTGCCAGCTGATGAAAATGCTCAATTTTTTGTGAAAACATGACATCTTCTAACCCTAACCCTAACCCTAACCCTGTCATGTCAAGTTTTCTCCAAAAATTGAGCGTTTTCCACACCAGGCGGGTCGGAAAACGCCAAATTTTTCAAACTGGTTGAGTTTGGAAGATTACGTTTTCTGAAAAAACCCTAAACACTCAAATTTTTGAGAAAATATGACATCTTCCAACCCTAACCCTAAGTTTAACCCTAACCCTAACCCTAACCTTAACCCTAACCCTAAACCTAAATTTAACCCTAACCCTAACACTAACCATAACCTTAACCGTAACCGTAACGCAAAACCTAACCCTTACCCTAACACTAACCGTAACCTTAACCGTAACCGTAACCGTAACGCAAAACCTAACCCTAACCCTAACCCTAACCCAAACCCTAACCCTAACACTAACCCTAACCCTAACCCTAATGCTAACCCTTTCATGTCAAGTTTTCTCCAAAATTTGAGCGTTTTCCTCACCAGGCTGGTTAGAAAACACCAAATTTTTAAAAATGGTTGAGTTTGGAAGATGTCATGTTTTCACAAAAATTTGAGCGTTTTCCTCACCCGGCGGGTCAGAAAACGCCAAATTTATTAAAATGCTCAAGTTTGGAAGATGTCATGTTTTCTCAAGAAACCCTAATCGCTCAAATTTTGGAGAAAATATGAAATCTACCAAACTCAAACATTTTCAAAAATTTGTCACTTTCTGACCTGCCAGGTGAGGAAAATGCTCAATTTTTTGAGAAAACATGACATCTTCCAACCCTAACCCTAACCCTTACCCTAACCCTAAACCTAACCCTAACCCTAACCGTAACCCTAACACTAACTCTAACCCTAACCCTAACCCTAACCCTAACACTAACCCTAAGCGTAAGCCTAACCCTTACCCGAACCCGAACCCGAACCCGAACCCTAACCCTAACACTAACCCTAACCCTAACCCTAACCCTAAGCATAACCCTAACCCTGTCATGTCAAATCTTCTCCAAAAATTGAGCATTTTCCTCACAAGGCGGGTCAGAAAACGCCAAATATTTAAATATGGTTGATTTTGGATGATTGTCATGTTTTCTCAAAAATTTGAGCGTTTTCCTCACCCGGCGGGTCAGAAAATGCCAAATTTTTGAAAATAGTTGCGTTTGGAAGATGTCATGTTTTCTGAAAAAACCCTAAAACTCAATTTTTTGAGAAAATATGACATATGCCAACCCTAACCCTAACCCCAACCCTAACTTTAACCCTAACCCTAAGCCTAACCCTAACCTTAACCTTAACCCTATCCCTAACCCTAATCCTAACCCTGTCATGTCATGTTCTCTCTAAAATTTGAGGGTTTTCCTCACCTGGCAGGTCAAAAAATGCCAAATTTTTGAAAATGTTTGAGTTTGGAAAATGTCATGTTTTCCCAAAAATTTGAGTGTTTTCCTCACCCGGCGAGTCAGAAAAGACCTAATTTTTGAACATGGTCGAGTTTGGAAGATGTCATGTTTGCTCAAAAAACCCTAAACGCTTAAACTTTTGAGAAAATATGACATCTTCCAAAAACGACCATTTTCAAAAATTTGGCATTTTCTGACCTGCCTTGTGAGGAAAACGCTCAATTTTTTGAGAAAACATGACATCTTCCAACCCTAACCCTAACCCTAACCCTAACCCTAACCCTAACCCTAACCCTAAACCTAACAATAACCCTAACCGTAACCCTAACACTAACTCTAACTCTAACCCTAACCCTAACTCTAACTCTATCCCTAAACGTAACCCTAACCCTAACCCTAACCCTAATGCTAACCCTTTTATGTCATGTTTTCTCCAAAATTTGAGCGTTTTCCTCACCAGCCTGGTTAGAAAACACCAAATTTTTAAAAATGGTTGAGTTTGGAAGATGTCATGTTTTCACAAAAATTTGAGCGTTTTCCTCACCTGGCGGGTCAGAAAACGCCAAATTTTTGAAAGTAGTTGAGATTGGAAGATGTCATGTATTCTGAAAAAACCCTAAACACTCAAATTTTTGAGAAAATATGACATCTTCCAACCCTAACCCTAACCCTAACCCTAACTTTAACCCTAACCCTAACCCTAACACTAACCGTAACCTTAACCGTAACCGTAACCGTAACGCAAAACCTAACCCTAACCCTAACCCTAACCCAAACCCTAACCCTAACACTAACCCTAACCCTAACCCTAATGCTAACCCTTTCATGTCAAGTTTTCTCCAAAATTTGAGCGTTTTCCTCACCAGGCTGGTTAGAAAACACCAAATTTTTAAAAATGGTTGAGTTTGGAAGATGTCATGTTTTCACAAAAATTTGAGCGTTTTCCTCACCCGGCGGGTCAGAAAACGCCAAATTTATTAAAATGCTCAAGTTTGGAAGATGTCATGTTTTCTCAAGAAACCCTAATTGCTCAAATTTTGGAGAAAATATGAAATCTACCAAACTCAAACATTTTCAAAAATTTGTCATTTTCTGACCTGCCAGGTGAGGAAAATGCTCAATTTTTTGAGAAAACATGACATCTTCCAACCCTAACCCTAACCCTTACCCTAACCCTAAACCTAAAACTAACCCTAACCGTAACCCTAACACTAACTCTAACCCTAACCCTAACCCTAACCCTAACACTAACCCTAAGCGTAAGCCTAACCCTTACCCGAACCCGAACCCGAACCTGAACCCGAACCCTAACCCTAACACTAACCCTAACCCTAACCCTAACCCTAACCCTAACCCTGTCATGTCAAATCTTCTCCAAAAATTGAGCATTTTCCTCACAAGGCGGGTCAGAAAACGCCAAATATTTAAATATGGTTGATTTTGGATGATTGTCATGTTTTCTCAAAAATTTGAGCGTTTTCCTCACAAGGCGGGTCAGAAAATGCCAAATTTTTGAAAATAGTTGCGTTTGGAAGATGTCATGTTTTCTGAAAAAACCCTAAAACTCAATTTTTTGAGAAAATATGACATATGCCAACCCTAACCCTAACCCCAACCCTAACTTTAACCCTAACCCTAACCCTAACCCTAACCCTAACCCTAACCCTAACCCTAACCCTAACCCTAACCCTAACCCTAACCCTAATCCTAACCCTGTCATGTCATGTTCTCTCTAAAATTTGAGGGTTTTCCTCACCTGGCAGGTCAGAAAAGACCTAATTTTTGAACATGGTTGAGTTTGGAAGATGTCATGTTTGCTCAAAAAACCCTAAACGCTTAAACTTTTGAGAAAATATGACATCTTCCAAAAACGACCATTTTCAAAAATTTGGCATTTTCTGACCTGCCTTGTGAGGAAAACGCTCAATTTTTTGAGAAAACATGACATCTTCCAACCCTAACCCTAACCCTAACCCTAACCCTAAACCTAACAATAACCCTAACCGTAACCCTAACACTAACTCTAACTCTAACCCTAACCCTAACTCTAACTCTATCCCTAAACGTAACCCTAACCCTGACCCTAACCCTAATGCTAACCCTTTTATGTCATGTTTTCTCCAAAATTTGAGCGTTTTCCTCACCAGCCTGGTTAGAAAACACCAAATTTTTAAAAATGGTTGAGTTTGGAAGATGTCATGTTTTCACAAGAAACCCTAATCGCTCAAATTTTGGAGAAAATATGAAATCTACCAAACTCAAACATTTTCAAAAATTTGTCATTTTCTGACCTGCCAGGTGAGGAAAATGCTCAATTTTTTGAGAAAACATGACATCTTCCAACCCTAACCCTAACCCTTACCCTAACCCTAAACCTAACCCTAACCCTAACC
This sequence comes from Anolis sagrei, assembly GCF_037176765.1. Taxonomy (NCBI): domain Eukaryota; kingdom Metazoa; phylum Chordata; class Lepidosauria; order Squamata; family Anolidae; genus Anolis; species Anolis sagrei. The sequence continues at coordinate 168,001,715 of NC_090023.1, forward strand.
GTAACCCTAACACTAACTCTAACCCTAACCCTAACCCTAACCCTAACACTAACCCTAAGCGTAAGCCTAACCCTTACCCGAACCCGAACCCGAACCCGAACTCGAACCCGAACCCGAACCCTAACCCTAACACTAACCCTAACCCTAACCCTAACCCTAAGCATAACCCTAACCCTGTCATGTCAAATCTTCTCCAAAAATTGAGCATTTTCCTCACAAGGCGGGTCAGAAAACGCCAAATATTTAAATATGGTTGATTTTGGATGATTGTCATGTTTTCTCAAAAATTTGAGCGTTTTCCTCACCTGGCGGGTCAGAAAATGCCAAATTTTTGAAAATAGTTGCGTTTGGAAGATGTCATGTTTTCTGAAAAAACCCTAAAACTCAATTTTTTGAGAAAATATGACATATGCCAACCCTAACCCTAACCCCAACCCTAACTTTAACCCTAACCCTAAGCCTAACCCTAACCTTAACCTTAACCCTATCCCTAACCCTAATCCTAACCCTGTCATGTCATGTTCTCTCTAAAATTTGAGGGTTTTCCTCACCTGGCAGGTCAGAAAATGCCAAATTTTTGAAAATGTTTGAGTTTGGAAAATATCATGTTTTCCCAAAAATTTGAGTGTTTTCCTCACCCGGCGAGTCAGAAAAGACCTAATTTTTGAACATGGTCGAGTTTGGAAGATGTCATGTTTGCTCAAAAAACCCTAAACGCTTAAACTTTTGAGAAAATATGACATCTTCCAAAAACGACCATTTTCAAAAATTTGGCATTTTCTGACCTGCCTTGTGAGGAAAACGCTCAATTTTTTGAGAAAACATGACATCTTCCAACCCTAACCGTAACCCTAACCCTAACCCTAACCCTAAACCTAACAATAACCCTAACCGTAACCCTAACACTAACTCTAACTCTAACCCTAACCCTAACTCTAACTCTATCCCTAAACGTAACCCTAACCCTAACCCTAACCCTAATGCTAACCCTTTTATGTCATGTTTTCTCCAAAATTTGAGCGTTTTCCTCACCAGCCTGGTTAGAAAACACCAAATTTTTAAAATGGTTGAGTTTGGAAGATGTCATGTTTTCCCAAAAATTTGAGCGTTTTCCTCACCCGGCGGGTCAGAAAACGCCAAATTTTTGAAAGTGGTTGAGTTTGGAAGATGTCATGTATTCTGAAAAATCCCTAAACACTCAAATTTTTGAGAAAATATGACATCTTCCAACCCTAACCCTTACCCTAACCCTAACCCAAACCCTAACCCTAACACTAACTCTAACCCTAACCCTAACCCTAACCCTAACACTAACCCTAAGCGTAAGCCTAACCCTTACCCGAACCCGAACCCGAACCCGAACCCGAACCCTAACCCTAACACTAACCCTAACCCTAACCCTAACCCTAAGCATAACCCTAACCCTGTCATGTCAAATCTTCTCCAAAAATTGAGCATTTTCCTCACAAGGCGGGTCAGAAAACGCCAAATATTTAAATATGGTCGATTTTGGATGATTGTCATGTTTTCTCAAAAATTTGAGCGTTTTCCTCACCCGGCGGGTCAGAAAATGCCAAATTTTTGAAAATAGTTGCGTTTGGAAGATGTCATGTTTTCTGAAAAAATCCTAAAACTCAATTTTTTGAGGAAATATGACATATGCCAACCCTAACCCTAACCCCAACCCTAACTTTAACCCTAAGCCTAACCCTAACCCTAAACTTAACCTTAACCCTATCCCTAACCCTAACCCTAATCCTAACCCTGTCATGTCATGTTCTCTCTAAAATTTGAGGGTTTTCCTCACCTGGCAGGTCAAAAAATGCCAAATTTTTGAAAATGTTTGAGTTTGGAAAATGTCATGTTTTCCCAAAAATTTGAGTGTTTTCCTCACCCGGCGAGTCAGAAAAGACCTAATTTTTGAACATGGTCGAGTTTGGAAGATGTCATGTTTGCTCAAAAAACCCTAAACGCTTAAACTTTTGAGAAAATATGACATTTTCCAAAAACGACCATTTTCAAAAATTTGGCATTTTCTGACCTGCCTTGTGAGGAAAACGCTCAATTTTTTGAGAAAACATGACATCTTCCAACCCTAACCCTAACCCTAACCCTAACCCTAAACCTAACAATAACCCTAACCGTAACCCTAACACTAACTCTAACTCTAACCCTAACCCTAACTCTAACTCTATCCCTAAATGTAACCCTAACCCTAACCCTAATGCTAAACCTTTTATGTCATGTTTTCTCCAAAATTTGAGCGTTTTCCTCACCAGCCTGCTTAGAAAACACCAAATTTTTAAAAATGGTTGAGTTTGGAAGATGTCATGTTTTCACAAAAATTTGAGCGTTTTCCTCACCTGGCGGGTCAGAAAACGCCAAATTTTTGAAAGTAGTTGAGATTGGAAGATGTCATGTATTCTGAAAAAACCCTAAACACTCAAATTTTTGAGAAAATATGACATCTTCCAACCCTAACCCTAACCCTAACCCTAACTTTAACCCTAACCCTAACCCTAACACTAACCGTAACCTTAACCGTAACCGTAACCGTAACGCAAAACCTAACCCTAACCCTAACCCTAACCCAAACCCTAACCCTAACACTAACCCTAACCCTAACCCTAATGCTAACCCTTTCATGTCAAGTTTTCTCCAAAATTTGAGCGTTTTCCTCACCAGGCTGGTTAGAAAACACCAAATTTTTAAAAATGGTTGAGTTTGGAAGATGTCATGTTTTCACAAAAATTTGAGCGTTTTCCTCACCCGGCGGGTCAGAAAACGCCAAATTTATTAAAATGCTCAAGTTTCGAAGATGTCATGTTTTCTCAAGAAACCCTAATCGCTCAAATTTTGGAGAAAATATGAAATCTACCAAACTCAAACATTTTCAAAAATTTGTCATTTTCTGACCTGCCAGGTGAGGAAAATGCTCAATTTTTGAGAAAACATGACATCTTCCAACCCTAACCCTAACCCTTACCCTAACCCTAAACCTAACCCTAACCCTAACCGTAACCCTAACACTAACTCTAACCCTAACCCTAACCCTAACCCTAACACTAACCCTAAGCGTAAGCCTAACCCTTACCCGAACCCGAACCCGAACCCGAACCCGAACCCTAACCCTAACACTAACCCTAACCCTAACCCTAACCCTAAGCATAACCCTAACCCTGTCATGTCAAATCTTCTCCAAAAATTGAGCATTTTCCTCACAAGGCGGGTCAGAAAACGCCAAATATTTAAATATGGTCGATTTTGGATGATTGTCATGTTTTCTCAAAAATTTGAGCGTTTTCCTCACCCGGCGGGTCAGAAAATGCCAAATTTTTGAAAATAGTTGCGTTTGGAAGATGTCATGTTTTCTGAAAAAACCCTAAAACTCAAATTTTTGAGAAAATATGACATATGCCATCCCTAACCCTAACTCCAACCCTAACTTTAACCCTAATCCTAAGCCTAATCCTAACCTTAACCTTAACCCTATCCCTAACCCTAATCCTAACCCTGTCATGTCATGTTCTCTCTAAAATTTGAGGGTTTTCCTCACCTGGCAGGTCAGAAAATGCCAAATTTTTGAAAATGTTTGAGTTTGGAAAATGTCATGTTTTCCCAAAAATTTGAGTGTTTTCCTCACCCGGCGAGTCAGAAAAGACCTAATTTTTGAACATGGTTGAGTTTGGAAGATGTCATGTTTGCTCAAAAAACCCTAAACGCTTAAACTTTTGAGAAAATATGACATCTTCCAAAAACGACCATTTTCAAAAATTTGGCATTTTCTGACCTGCCTTGTGAGGAAAACGCTCAATTTTTTGAGAAAACATGACATCTTCCAACCCTAACCCTAACCCTAACCCTAACCCTAACCCTAACCCTAAACCTAACAATAACCCTAACCGTAACCCTAACACTAACTCTAACTCTAACCCTAACCCTAACTCTAACTCTATCCCTAAACGTAACCCTAACCCTAACCCTAACCCTAATGCTAACCCTTTTATGTCATGTTTTCTCCAAAATTTGAGCGTTTTCCTCACCAGCCTGGTTAGAAAACACCAAATTTTTAAAAATGGTTGAGTTTGGAAGATGTCATGTTTTCACAAAAATTTGAGCGTTTTCCTCACCTGGCGGGTCAGAAAACGCCAAATTTTTGAAAGTAGTTGAGATTGGAAGATGTCATGTATTCTGAAAAAACCCTAAACACTCAAATTTTTGAGAAAATATGACATCTTCCAACCCTAACCCTAACCCTAACCCTAACTTTAACCCTAACCCTAACCCTAACACTAACCGTAACCTTAACCGTAACCGTAACCGTAACGCAAAACCTAACCCTAACCCTAACCCTAACCCTAACCCTAACCCTAACCCTAACCCTAACCCTAATGCTAACCCTTTCATGTCAAGTTTTCTCCAAAATTTGAGCGTTTTCCTCACCAGGCTGGTTAGAAAACACCAAATTTTTAAAAATGGTTGAGTTTGGAAGATGTCATGTTTTCACAAAAATTTGAGCGTTTTCCTCACCCGGCGGGTCAGAAAACGCCAAATTTATTAAAATGCTCAAGTTTGGAAGATGTCATGTTTTCTAAAGAAACCCTAATCGCTCAAATTTTGGAGAAAATATGAAATCTACCAAACTCAAACATTTTCAAAAATGTGTCATTTTCTGACCTGCCAGGTGAGGAAAATGCTCAATTTTTTGAGAAAACATGACATCTTCCAACCCTAACCCTAACCCTTACCCTAACCCTAAACCTAACCCTAACCCTAACCGTAACCCTAACACTAACTCTAACCCTAACCCTAACCCTAACCCTAACACTAACCCTAAGCGTAAGCCTAACCCTTACCCGAACCCGCACCCGAACCCGAACCCGAACCCGAACCCGAACCCGAAACCTAACCCTAACACTAACCCTAACCCTAACCCTAACCCTAAACATAACCCTAACCCTGTCATGTCAAATCTTCTCCAAAAATTGAGCATTTTCCTCACAAGGCGGGTCAGAAAACGCCAAATATTTAAATATGGTCGATTTTGGATGATTGTCATGTTTTCTCAAAAATTTGAGCGTTTTCCTCACCCGGCGGGTCAGAAAATGCCAAATTTTTGAAAATAGTTGCGTTTGGAAGATGTCATGTTTTCTGAAAAAATCCTAAAACTCAATTTTTTGAGAAAATATGACATATGCCAACCCTAACCCTAACCCCAACCCTAACTTTAACCCTAAGCCTAACCCTAACCCTAAACTTAACCTTAACCCTATCCCTAACCCTAACCCTAATCCTAACCCTGTCATGTCATGTTCTCTCTAAAATTTGAGGGTTTTCCTCACCTGGCAGGTCAGAAAATGCCAAATTTTTGAAAATGTTTGAGTTTGGAAAATGTCATGTTTTCCCAAAAATTTGAGTGTTTTCCTCACCCGGCGAGTCAGAAAAGACCTAATTTTTGAACATGGTCGAGTTTGGAAGATGTCATGTTTGCTCAAAAAACCCTAAACGCTTAAACTTTTGAGAAAATATGACATTTTCCAAAAACGACCATTTTCAAAAATTTGGCATTTTCTGACCTGCCTTGTGAGGAAAACGCTCAATTTTTTGAGAAAACATGACATCTTCCAACCCTAACCCTAACCCTAACCCTAACCCTAAACCTAACAATAACCCTAACCGTAACCCTAACACTAACTCTAACTCTAACCCTAACCCTAACTCTAACTCTATCCCTAAACGTAACCCTAACCCTAACCCTAACCCTAATGCTAACCCTTTTATGTCATGTTTTCTCCAAAATTTGAGCGTTTTCCTCACCAGCCTGGTTAGAAAACACCAAATTTTTAAAAATGGTTGAGTTTGGAAGATGTCATGTTTTCACAAAAACTTTGAGCGTTTTCCTCACCTGGCGGGTCAGAAAACGCCAAATTTTTGAAAGTAGTTGAGATTGGAAGATGTCATGTATTCTGAAAAAACCCTAAACACTCAAATTTTTGAGAAAATATGACATCTTCCAACCCTAAACCTAACCCTAACCCTAACTTTAACCCTAACCCTAACCCTAACACTAACCGTAACCTTAACCGTAACCGTAACCGTAACGCAAAACCTAACCCTAACCCTAACCCTAACCCAAACCCTAACCCTAACCCTAACCCTAACCCTAATGCTAACCCTTTCATGTCAAGTTTTCTCCAAAATTTGAGCGTTTTCCTCACCAGGCTGGTTAGAAAACACCAAATTTTTAAAAATGGTTGAGTTTGGAAGATGTCATGTTTTCACAAAAATTTGAGCGTTTTCCTCACCCGGCGGGTCAGAAAACGCCAAATTTATTAAAATGCTCAAGTTTGGAAGATGTCATGTTTTCTAAAGAAACCCTAATCGCTCAAATTTTGGAGAAAATATGAAATCTACCAAACTCAAACATTTTCAAAAATGTGTCATTTTCTGACCTGCCAGGTGAGGAAAATGCTCAATTTTTTGAGAAAACATGACATCTTCCAACCCTAACCCTAACCCTTACCCTAACCCTAAACCTAACCCTAACCCTAACCGTAACCCTAACACTAACTCTAACCCTAACCCTAACCCTAACCCTAACACTAACCCTAAGCGTAAGCCTAACCCGAACCCGCACCCGAACCCGAACCCGAACCCGAACCCGAAACCTAACCCTAACACTAACCCTAACCCTAACCCTAACCCTAAACATAACCCTAACCCTGTCATGTCAAATCTTCTCCAAAAATTGAGCATTTTCCTCACAAGGCGGGTCAGAAAACGCCAAATATTTAAATATGGTCGATTTTGGATGATTGTCATGTTTTCTCAAAAATTTGAGCGTTTTCCTCACCCGGCGGGTCAGAAAATGCCAAATTTTTGAAAATAGTTGCGTTTGGAAGATGTCATGTTTTCTGAAAAAATCCTAAAACTCAATTTTTTGAGAAAATATGACATATGCCAACCCTAACCCTAACCCCAACCCTAACTTTAACCCTAAGCCTAACCCTAACCCTAAACTTAACCTTAACCCTATCCCTAACCCTAACCCTAATCCTAACCCTGTCATGTCATGTTCTCTCTAAAATTTGAGGGTTTTCCTCACCTGGCAGGTCAGAAAATGCCAAATTTTTGAAAATGTTTGAGTTTGGAAAATGTCATGTTTTCCCAAAAATTTGAGTGTTTTCCTCACCCGGCGAGTCAGAAAAGACCTAATTTTTGAACATGGTCGAGTTTGGAAGATGTCATGTTTGCTCAAAAAACCCTAAACGCTTAAACTTTTGAGAAAATATGACATTTTCCAAAAACGACCATTTTCAAAAATTTGGCATTTTCTGACCTGCCTTGTGAGGAAAACGCTCAATTTTTTGAGAAAACATGACATCTTCCAACCCTAACCCTAACCCTAACCCTAACCCTAAACCTAACAATAACCCTAACCGTAACCCTAACACTAACTCTAACTCTAACCCTAACCCTAACTCTAACTCTATCCCTAAACGTAACCCTAACCCTAACCCTAACCCTAATGCTAACCCTTTTATGTCATGTTTTCTCCAAAATTTGAGCGTTTTCCTCACCAGCCTGGTTAGAAAACACCAAATTTTTAAAAATGGTTGAGTTTGGAAGATGTCATGTTTTCACAAAAATTTGAGCGTTTTCCTCACCTGGCGGGTCAGAAAACGCCAAATTTTTGAAAGTAGTTGAGATTGGAAGATGTCATGTATTCTGAAAAAACCCTAAACACTCAAATTTTTGAGAAAATATGACATCTTCTAACCCTAACCCTAACCCTAACCCTAACTTTAACCCTAACCCTAACCCTAACACTAACCGTAACCTTAACCGTAACCGTAACCGTAACGCAAAACCTAACCCTAACCCTAACCCTAACCCAAACCCTAACCCTAACCCTAACCCTAACCCTAACCCTAACCCTAATGCTAACCCTTTCATGTCAAGTTTTCTCCAAAATTTGAGCGTTTTCCTCACCAGGCTGGTTAGAAAACACCAAATTTTTAAAAATGGTTGAGTTTGGAAGATGTCATGTTTTCACAAAAATTTGAGCGTTTTCCTCACCCGGCGGGTCAGAAAACGCCAAATTTATTAAAATGCTCAAGTTTGGAAGATGTCATGTTTTCTCAAGAAACCCTAATCGCTCAAATTTTGGAGAAAATATGAAATCTACCAAACTCAAACATTTTCAAAAATGTGTCATTTTCTGACCTGCCAGGTGAGGAAAATGCTCAATTTTTTGAGAAAACATGACATCTTCCAACCCTAACCCTAACCCTTACCCTAACCCTAAACCTAACCCTAACCCTAACCGTAACCCTAACACTAACTCTAACCCTAACCCTAACCCTAACCCTAACACTAACCCTAAGCGTAAGCCTAACCCGAACCCGCACCCGCACCCGAACCCGAACCCGAACCCGAAACCTAACCCTAACACTAACCCTAACCCTAACCCTAACCCTAAACATAACCCTAACCCTGTCATGTCAAATCTTCTCCAAAAATTGAGCATTTTCCTCACAAGGCGGGTCAGAAAACGCCAAATATTTAAATATGGTCGATTTTGGATGATTGTCATGTTTTCTCAAAAATTTGAGCGTTTTCCTCACCCGGCGGGTCAGAAAATGCCAAATTTTTGAAAATAGTTGCGTTTGGAAGATGTCATGTTTTCTGAAAAAATCCTAAAACTCAATTTTTTGAGAAAATATGACATATGCCAACCCTAACCCTAACCCCAACCCTAACTTTAACCCTAAGCCTAACCCTAACCCTAAACTTAACCTTAACCCTATCCCTAACCCTAACCCTAATCCTAACCCTGTCATGTCATGTTCTCTCTAAAATTTGAGGGTTTTCCTCACCTGGCAGGTCAGAAAATGCCAAATTTTTGAAAATGTTTGAGTTTGGAAAATGTCATGTTTTCCCAAAAATTTGAGTGTTTTCCTCACCCGGCGAGTCAGAAAAGACCTAATTTTTGAACATGGTCGAGTTTGGAAGATGTCATGTTTGCTCAAAAAACCCTAAACGCTTAAACTTTTGAGAAAATATGACATTTTCCAAAAACGACCATTTTCAAAAATTTGGCATTTTCTGACCTGCCTTGTGAGGAAAACGCTCAATTTTTTGAGAAAACATGACATCTTCCAACCCTAACCCTAACCCTAACCCTAACCCTAAACCTAACAATAACCCTAACCGTAACCCTAACACTAACTCTAACTCTAACCCTAACCCTAACTCTAACTCTATCCCTAAACGTAACCCTAACCCTAACCCTAACCCTAATGCTAACCCTTTTATGTCATGTTTTCTCCAAAATTTGAGCGTTTTCCTCACCAGCCTGGTTAGAAAACACCAAATTTTTAAAAATGGTTGAGTTTGGAAGATGTCATGTTTTCACAAAAATTTGAGCGTTTTCCTCACCTGGCGGGTCAGAAAACGCCAAATTTTTGAAAGTAGTTGAGATTGGAAGATGTCATGTATTCTGAAAAAACCCTAAACACTCAAATTTTTGAGAAAATATGACATCTTCTAACCCTAACCCTAACCCTAACCCTAACTTTAACCCTAACCCTAACCCTAACACTAACCGTAACCTTAACCGTAACCGTAACCGTAACGCAAAACCTAACCCTAACCCTAACCCTAACCCAAACCCTAACCCTAACCCTAACCCTAACCCTAACCCTAACCCTAATGCTAACCCTTTCATGTCAAGTTTTCTCCAAAATTTGAGCGTTTTCCTCACCAGGCTGGTTAGAAAACACCAAATTTTTAAAAATGGTTGAGTTTGGAAGATGTCATGTTTTCACAAAAATTTGAGCGTTTTCCTCACCCGGCGGGTCAGAAAACGCCAAATTTATTAAAATGCTCAAGTTTGGAAGATGTCATGTTATCTCAAGAAAACCTAATCGCTCAAATTTTGGAGAAAATATGAAATCTACCAAACTCAAATATTTTCAAAAATGTGTCATTTTCTGACCTGCCAGGTGAGGAAAATGCTCAATTTTTTGAGAAAACATGACATCTTCCAACCCTAACCCTAACCCTTACCCTAACCCTAAACCTAACCCTAACCCTAACCGTAACCCTAACACTAACTCTAACCCTAACCCTAACCCTAACCCTAACCCTAACACTAACCCTAAGCGTAAGCCTAACCCTTACCCGAACCCGCACCCGAACCCGAACCCGAACCCGAACCCGAAACCTAACCCTAACACTAACCCTAACCCTAACCCTAACCCTAAACATAACCCTAACCCTGTCATGTCAAATCTTCTCCAAAAATTGAGCATTTTCCTCACAAGGCGGGTCAGAAAACGCCAAATATTTAAATATGGTCGATTTTGGATGATTGTCATGTTTTCTCAAAAATTTGAGCGTTTTCCTCACCCGGCGGGTCAGAAAATGCCAAATTTTTGAAAATAGTTGCGTTTGGAAGATGTCATGTTTTCTGAAAAAATCCTAAAACTCAATTTTTGAGAAAATATGACATATGCCAACCCTAACCCTAACCCCAACCCTAACTTTAACCCTAAGCCTAACCCTAACCCTAAACTTAACCTTAACCCTATCCCTAACCCTAACCCTAATCCTAACCCTGTCATGTCATGTTCTCTCTAAAATTTGAGGGTTTTCCTCACCTGGCAGGTCAGAAAATGCCAAATTTTTGAAAATGTTTGAGTTTGGAAAATGTCATGTTTTCCCAAAAATTTGAGTGTTTTCCTCACCCGGCGAGTCAGAAAAGACCTAATTTTTGAACATGGTCGAGTTTGGAAGATGTCATGTTTGCTCAAAAAACCCTAAACGCTTAAACTTTTGAGAAAATATGACATTTTCCAAAAACGACCATTTTCAAAAATTTGGCATTTTCTGACCTGCCTTGTGAGGAAAACGCTCAATTTTTTGAGAAAACATGACATCTTCCAACCCTAACCCTAACCCTAACCCTAACCCTAAACCTAACAATAACCCTAACCGTAACCCTAACACTAACTCTAACTCTAACCCTAACCCTAACTCTAACTCTATCCCTAAACGTAACCCTAACCCTAACCCTAACCCTAATGCTAACCCTTTTATGTCATGTTTTCTCCAAAATTTGAGCGTTTTCCTCACCAGCCTGGTTAGAAAACACCAAATTTTTAAAAATGGTTGAGTTTGGAAGATGTCATGTTTTCACAAAAATTTGAGCGTTTTCCTCACCTGGCGGGTCAGAAAACGCCAAATTTTTGAAAGTAGTTGAGATTGGAAGATGTCATGTATTCTGAAAAAACCCTAAACACTCAAATTTTTGAGAAAATATGACATCTTCTAACCCTAACCCTAACCCTAACCCTAACTTTAACCCTAACCCTAACCCTAACACTAACCGTAACCTTAACCGTAACCGTAACCGTAACGCAAAACCTAACCCTAACCCTAACCCTAACCCAAACCCTAACCCTAACCCTAACCCTAACCCTAACCCTAACCCTAATGCTAACCCTTTCATGTCAAGTTTTCTCCAAAATTTGAGCGTTTTCCTCACCAGGCTGGTTAGAAAACACCAAATTTTTAAAAATGGTTGAGTTTGGAAGATGTCATGTTTTCACAAAAATTTGAGCGTTTTCCTCACCCGGCGGGTCAGAAAACGCCAAATTTATTAAAATGCTCAAGTTTGGAAGATGTCATGTTATCTCAAGAAAACCTAATCGCTCAAATTTTGGAGAAAATATGAAATCTACCAAACTCAAATATTTTCAAAAATGTGTCATTTTCTGACCTGCCAGGTGAGGAAAATGCTCAATTTTTTGAGAAAACATGACATCTTCCAACCCTAACCCTAACCCTTACCCTAACCCTAAACCTAACCCTAACCCTAACCGTAACCCTAACACTAACTCTAACCCTAACCCTAACCCTAACCCTAACCCTAACACTAACCCTAAGCGTAAGCCTAACCCTTACCCGAACCCGCACCCGAACCCGAACCCGAACCCGAACCCGAAACCTAACCCTAACACTAACCCTAACCCTAACCCTAACCCTAAACATAACCCTAACCCTGTCATGTCAAATCTTCTCCAAAAATTGAGCATTTTCCTCACAAGGCGGGTCAGAAAACGCCAAATATTTAAATATGGTCGATTTTGGATGATTGTCATGTTTTCTCAAAAATTTGAGCGTTTTCCTCACCCGGCGGGTCAGAAAATGCCAAATTTTTGAAAATAGTTGCGTTTGGAAGATATCATGTTTTCTGAAAAAACCCTAAAACTCAAATTTTTGAGAAAATATGACATATGCCATCCCTAACCCTAACTCCAACCCTAACTTTAACCCTAATCCTAAGCCTAATCCTAACCTTAACCTTAACCCTATCCCTAACCCTAATCCTAACCCTGTCATGTCATGTTCTCTCTAAAATTTGAGGGTTTTCCTCACCTGGCAGGTCAGAAAATGCCAAATTTTTGAAAATGTTTGAGTTTGGAAAATGTCATGTTTTCCCAAAAATTTGAGTGTTTTCCTCACCCGGCGAGTCAGAAAAGACCTAATTTTTGAACATGGTTGAGTTTGGAAGATGTCATGTTTGCTCAAAAAACCCTAAACGCTTAAACTTTTGAGAAAATATGACATCTTCCAAAAACGACCATTTTCAAAAATTTGGCATTTTCTGACCTGCCTTGTGAGGAAAACGCTCAATTTTTTGAGAAAACATGACATCTTCCAACCCTAACCCTAACCCTAACCCTAACCCTAACCCTAACCCTAAACCTAACAATAACCCTAACCGTAACCCTAACACTAACTCTAACTCTAACCCTAACCCTAACTCTAACTCTATCCCTAAACGTAACCCTAACCCTAACCCTAACCCTAATGCTAACCCTTTTATGTCATGTTTTCTCCAAAATTTGAGCGTTTTCCTCACCAGCCTGGTTAGAAAACACCAAATTTTTAAAAATGGTTGAGTTTGGAAGATGTCATGTTTTCACAAAAATTTGAGCGTTTTCCTCACCTGGCGGGTCAGAAAACGCCAAATTTTTGAAAGTAGTTGAGATTGGAAGATGTCATGTATTCTGAAAAAACCCTAAACACTCAAATTTTTGAGAAAATATGACATCTTCCAACCCTAACCCTAACCCTAACCCTAACTTTAACCCTAACCCTAACCCTAACACTAACCGTAACCTTAACCGTAACCGTAACCGTAACGCAAAACCTAACCCTAACCCTAACCCTAACCCTAACCCTAACCCTAACCCTAACCCTAATGCTAACCCTTTCATGTCAAGTTTTCTCCAAAATTTGAGCGTTTTCCTCACCAGGCTGGTTAGAAAACACCAAATTTTTAAAAATGGTTGAGTTTGGAAGATGTCATGTTTTCACAAAAATTTGAGCGTTTTCCTCACCCGGCGGGTCAGAAAACGCCAAATTTATTAAAATGCTCAAGTTTGGAAGATGTCATGTTTTCTAAAGAAACCCTAATCGCTCAAATTTTGGAGAAAATATGAAATCTACCAAACTCAAACATTTTCAAAAATGTGTCATTTTCTGACCTGCCAGGTGAGGAAAATGCTCAATTTTTTGAGAAAACATGACATCTTCCAACCCTAACCCTAACCCTTACCCTAACCCTAAACCTAACCCTAACCCTAACCGTAACCCTAACACTAACTCTAACCCTAACCCTAACCCTAACCCTAACACTAACCCTAAGCGTAAGCCTAACCCTTACCCGAACCCGCACCCGAACCCGAACCCGAACCCGAACCCGAACCCGAAACCTAACCCTAACACTAACCCTAACCCTAACCCTAACCCTAAACATAACCCTAACCCTGTCATGTCAAATCTTCTCCAAAAATTGAGCATTTTCCTCACAAGGCGGGTCAGAAAACGCCAAATATTTAAATATGGTCGATTTTGGATGATTGTCATGTTTTCTCAAAAATTTGAGCGTTTTCCTCACCCGGCGGGTCAGAAAATGCCAAATTTTTGAAAATAGTTGCGTTTGGAAGATGTCATGTTTTCTGAAAAAATCCTAAAACTCAATTTTTTGAGAAAATATGACATATGCCAACCCTAACCCTAACCCCAACCCTAACTTTAACCCTAAGCCTAACCCTAACCCTAAACTTAACCTTAACCCTATCCCTAACCCTAACCCTAATCCTAACCCTGTCATGTCATGTTCTCTCTAAAATTTGAGGGTTTTCCTCACCTGGCAGGTCAGAAAATGCCAAATTTTTGAAAATGTTTGAGTTTGGAAAATGTCATGTTTTCCCAAAAATTTGAGTGTTTTCCTCACCCGGCGAGTCAGAAAAGACCTAATTTTTGAACATGGTCGAGTTTGGAAGATGTCATGTTTGCTCAAAAAACCCTAAACGCTTAAACTTTTGAGAAAATATGACATTTTCCAAAAACGACCATTTTCAAAAATTTGGCATTTTCTGACCTGCCTTGTGAGGAAAACGCTCAATTTTTTGAGAAAACATGACATCTTCCAACCCTAACCCTAACCCTAACCCTAACCCTAAACCTAACAATAACCCTAACCGTAACCCTAACACTAACTCTAACTCTAACCCTAACCCTAACTCTAACTCTATCCCTAAACGTAACCCTAACCCTAACCCTAACCCTAATGCTAACCCTTTTATGTCATGTTTTCTCCAAAATTTGAGCGTTTTCCTCACCAGCCTGGTTAGAAAACACCAAATTTTTAAAAATGGTTGAGTTTGGAAGATGTCATGTTTTCACAAAAACTTTGAGCGTTTTCCTCACCTGGCGGGTCAGAAAACGCCAAATTTTTGAAAGTAGTTGAGATTGGAAGATGTCATGTATTCTGAAAAAACCCTAAACACTCAAATTTTTGAGAAAATATGACATCTTCCAACCCTAAACCTAACCCTAACCCTAACTTTAACCCTAACCCTAACCCTAACACTAACCGTAACCTTAACCGTAACCGTAACCGTAACGCAAAACCTAACCCTAACCCTAACCCTAACCCAAACCCTAACCCTAACCCTAACCCTAACCCTAATGCTAACCCTTTCATGTCAAGTTTTCTCCAAAATTTGAGCGTTTTCCTCACCAGGCTGGTTAGAAAACACCAAATTTTTAAAAATGGTTGAGTTTGGAAGATGTCATGTTTTCACAAAAATTTGAGCGTTTTCCTCACCCGGCGGGTCAGAAAACGCCAAATTTATTAAAATGCTCAAGTTTGGAAGATGTCATGTTTTCTCAAGAAACCCTAATCGCTCAAATTTTGGAGAAAATATGAAATCTACCAAACTCAAACATTTTCAAAAATGTGTCATTTTCTGACCTGCCAGGTGAGGAAAATGCTCAATTTTTTGAGAAAACATGACATCTTCCAACCCTAACCCTAACCCTTACCCTAACCCTAAACCTAACCCTAACCCTAACCGTAACCCTAACACTAACTCTAACCCTAACCCTAACCCTAACCCTAACACTAACCCTAAGCGTAAGCCTAACCCGAACCCGCACCCGAACCCGAACCCGAACCCGAACCCGAAACCTAACCCTAACACTAACCCTAACCCTAACCCTAACCCTAAACATAACCCTAACCCTGTCATGTCAAATCTTCTCCAAAAATTGAGCATTTTCCTCACAAGGCGGGTCAGAAAACGCCAAATATTTAAATATGGTCGATTTTGGATGATTGTCATGTTTTCTCAAAAATTTGAGCGTTTTCCTCACCCGGCGGGTCAGAAAATGCCAAATTTTTGAAAATAGTTGCGTTTGGAAGATGTCATGTTTTCTGAAAAAATCCTAAAACTCAATTTTTTGAGAAAATATGACATATGCCAACCCTAACCCTAACCCCAACCCTAACTTTAACCCTAAGCCTAACCCTAACCCTAAACTTAACCTTAACCCTATCCCTAACCCTAACCCTAATCCTAACCCTGTCATGTCATGTTCTCTCTAAAATTTGAGGGTTTTCCTCACCTGGCAGGTCAGAAAATGCCAAATTTTTGAAAATGTTTGAGTTTGGAAAATGTCATGTTTTCCCAAAAATTTGAGTGTTTTCCTCACCCGGCGAGTCAGAAAAGACCTAATTTTTGAACATGGTCGAGTTTGGAAGATGTCATGTTTGCTCAAAAAACCCTAAACGCTTAAACTTTTGAGAAAATATGACATTTTCCAAAAACGACCATTTTCAAAAATTTGGCATTTTCTGACCTGCCTTGTGAGGAAAACGCTCAATTTTTTGAGAAAACATGACATCTTCCAACCCTAACCCTAACCCTAACCCTAACCCTAAACCTAACAATAACCCTAACCGTAACCCTAACACTAACTCTAACTCTAACCCTAACCCTAACTCTAACTCTATCCCTAAACGTAACCCTAACCCTAACCCTAACCCTAATGCTAACCCTTTTATGTCATGTTTTCTCCAAAATTTGAGCGTTTTCCTCACCAGCCTGGTTAGAAAACACCAAATTTTTAAAAATGGTTGAGTTTGGAAGATGTCATGTTTTCACAAAACTTTGAGCGTTTTCCTCACCTGGCGGGTCAGAAAACGCCAAATTTTTGAAAGTAGTTGAGATTGGAAGATGTCATGTATTCTGAAAAAACCCTAAACACTCAAATTTTTGAGAAAATATGACATCTTCTAACCCTAACCCTAACCCTAACCCTAACTTTAACCCTAACCCTAACCCTAACACTAACCGTAACCTTAACCGTAACCGTAACCGTAACGCAAAACCTAACCCTAACCCTAACCCTAACCCAAACCCTAACCCTAACCCTAACCCTAACCCTAACCCTAACCCTAATGCTAACCCTTTCATGTCAAGTTTTCTCCAAAATTTGAGCGTTTTCCTCACCAGGCTGGTTAGAAAACACCAAATTTTTAAAAATGGTTGAGTTTGGAAGATGTCATGTTTTCACAAAAATTTGAGCGTTTTCCTCACCCGGCGGGTCAGAAAACGCCAAATTTATTAAAATGCTCAAGTTTGGAAGATGTCATGTTATCTCAAGAAAACCTAATCGCTCAAATTTTGGAGAAAATATGAAATCTACCAAACTCAAATATTTTCAAAAATGTGTCATTTTCTGACCTGCCAGGTGAGGAAAATGCTCAATTTTTTGAGAAAACATGACATCTTCCAACCCTAACCCTAACCCTTACCCTAACCCTAAACCTAACCCTAACCCTAACCGTAACCCTAACACTAACTCTAACCCTAACCCTAACCCTAACCCTAACCCTAACACTAACCCTAAGCGTAAGCCTAACCCTTACCCGAACCCGCACCCGAACCCGAACCCGAACCCGAACCCGAAACCTAACCCTAACACTAACCCTAACCCTAACCCTAACCCTAAACATAACCCTAACCCTGTCATGTCAAATCTTCTCCAAAAATTGAGCATTTTCCTCACAAGGCGGGTCAGAAAACGCCAAATATTTAAATATGGTCGATTTTGGATGATTGTCATGTTTTCTCAAAAATTTGAGCGTTTTCCTCACCCGGCGGGTCAGAAAATGCCAAATTTTTGAAAATAGTTGCGTTTGGAAGATGTCATGTTTTCTGAAAAAATCCTAAAACTCAATTTTTTGAGAAAATATGACATATGCCAACCCTAACCCTAACCCCAACCCTAACTTTAACCCTAAGCCTAACCCTAACCCTAAACTTAACCTTAACCCTATCCCTAACCCTAACCCTAATCCTAACCCTGTCATGTCATGTTCTCTCTAAAATTTGAGGGTTTTCCTCACCTGGCAGGTCAGAAAATGCCAAATTTTTGAAAATGTTTGAGTTTGGAAAATGTCATGTTTTCCCAAAAATTTGAGTGTTTTCCTCACCCGGCGAGTCAGAAAAGACCTAATTTTTGAACATGGTCGAGTTTGGAAGATGTCATGTTTGCTCAAAAAACCCTAAACGCTTAAACTTTTGAGAAAATATGACATTTTCCAAAAACGACCATTTTCAAAAATTTGGCATTTTCTGACCTGCCTTGTGAGGAAAACGCTCAATTTTTTGAGAAAACATGACATCTTCCAACCCTAACCCTAACCCTAACCCTAACCCTAAACCTAACAATAACCCTAACCGTAACCCTAACACTAACTCTAACTCTAACCCTAACCCTAACTCTAACTCTATCCCTAAACGTAACCCTAACCCTAACCCTAATGCTAACCCTTTTATGTCATGTTTTCTCCAAAATTTGAGCGTTTTCCTCACCAGGCTGGTTAGAAAACACCAAATTTTTAAAAATGGTTGAGTTTGGAAGATGTCATGTTTTCACAAAAATTTGAGCGTTTTCCTCACCCGGCGGGTCAGAAAACGCCAAATTTATTAAAATGCTCAAGTTTGGAAGATGTCATGTATTCTGAAAAAACCCTAAACACTCAAATTTTTGAGAAAATATGACATCTTCCAACCCTAACCCTAACCCTAACCCTAACTTTAACCCTAACCCTAACCCTAACACTAACCGTAACCTTAACCGTAACCGTAACCGTAATGCAAAACCTAACCCTAACCCTAACCCTAACCCAAACCCTAACCCTAACCCTAACCCTAACCCTAACCCTAATGCTAACCCTTTCATGTCAAGTTTTCTCCAAAATTTGAGCGTTTTCCTCACCAGGCTGGTTAGAAAACACCAAATTTTTAAAAATGGTTGAGTTTGGAAGATGTCATGTTTTCACAAAAATTTGAGCGTTTTCCTCACCCGGCGGGTCAGAAAACGCCAAATTTATTAAAATGCTCAAGTTTGGAAGATGTCATGTTTTCTCAAGAAACCCTAATCGCTCAAATTTTGGAGAAAATATGAAATCTACCAAACTCAAACATTTTCAAAAATTTGTCATTTTCTGACCTGCCAGGTGAGGAAAATGCTCAATTTTTTGAGAAAACATGACATCTTCCAACCCTAACCCTAACCCTTACCCTAACCCTAAACCTAACCCTAACCCTAACCGTAACCCTAACACTAACTCTAACCCTAACCCTAACCCTAACCCTAACACTAACCCTAAGCGTAAGCCTAACCCTTACCCGAACCCGAACCCGAATCCGAACCCTAACCCTAACACTAACCCTAACCCTAACCCTAACCCTAACCCTAACCCTAACCCTAACCCTGTCATGTCAAATCTTCTCCAAAAATTGAGCATTTTCCTAACAAGGCGAGTCAGAAAATGCCAAATATTTAAATATGGTCGATTTTGGATGATTGTCATGTTTTCTCAAAAATTTGAGCGTTTTCCTCACCCGGCGGGTCAGAAAATGCCAAATTTTTGAAAATAGTTGCGTTTGGAAGATGTCATGTTTGCTCAAAAAACCCTAAACGCTTAAACTTTTGAGAAAATATGACATCTTCCAAAAACGACCATTTTCAAAAATTTGGCATTTTCTGACCTGCCTTGTGAGGAAAACGCTCAATTTTTTGAGAAAACATGACATCTTCCAACCCTAACCCTAACCCTAACCCTAACCCTAACCCTAACCCTAAACCTAACAATAACCCTAACCGTAACCCTAACACTAACTCTAACTCTAACCCTAACCCTAACTCTAACTCTATCCCTAAACGTAACCCTAACCCTAACCCTAACCCTAACCCTAATGCTAACCCTTTTATGTCATGTTTTCTCCAAAATTTGAGCGTTTTCCTCACCAGCCTGGTTAGAAAACACCAAATTTTTAAAAATGGTTGAGTTTGGAAGATGTCATGTTTTCACAAAAATTTGAGCGTTTTCCTCACCCGGCGGGTCAGAAAACGCCAAATTTTTGAAAGTGGTTGAGTTTGGAAGATGTCATGTATTCTGAAAAATCCCTAAACACTCAAATTTTTGAGAAAATATGACATCTTCCAACCCTAACCCTAACCCTAACCCTAACTTTAACCCTAACCGTAAACCTAACACTAACCGTAACCTTAACCGTAACCGTAACGCAAAACCTAACCCTTACCCTAACCCTAACCCTAACCCAAACCCTAACACTAACACTAACTCTAACCCTAACCCTAACCCTAACCCTAACCCTAACACTAACCCTAAGCGTAAGCCTAACCCTTACCCGAACCCGAACCCGAACCCGAACCCGAACCCTAACCCTAACACTAACCCTAACCCTAACCCTAACCCTAAGCATAACCCTAACCCTGTCATGTCAAATCCTCTCCAAAAATTGAGCATTTTCCTCACAAGGCGGGTCAGAAAACGCCAAATATTTAAATATGGTCGATTTTGGATGATTGTCATGTTTTCTCAAAAATTTGAGCGTTTTCCTCACCCGGCGGGTCAGAAAATGCCAAATTTTTGAAAATAGTTGCGTTTGGAAGATGTCATGTTTTCTGAAAAAATCCTAAAACTCAATTTTTTGAGAAAATATGACATATTCCAACCCTAACCCTAACCCCAACCCTAACTTTAACCCTAAGCCTAACCCTAACCCTAAACTTAACCTTAACCCTATCCCTAACCCTAACCCTAACCCTAACCCTAACCCTAACCCTAATGCTAACCCTTTCATGTCAAGTTTTCTCCAAAATTTGAGCGTTTTCCTCACCAGGCTGGTTAGAAAACACC
Organism: Anolis sagrei; assembly: GCF_037176765.1. Taxonomy (NCBI): domain Eukaryota; kingdom Metazoa; phylum Chordata; class Lepidosauria; order Squamata; family Anolidae; genus Anolis; species Anolis sagrei. The sequence goes on from NC_090023.1 coordinate 168,022,314, forward strand.
AAATTTTTAAAAATGGTTGAGTTTGGAAGATGTCATGTTTTCACAAAAATTTGAGCGTTTTCCTCACCCGGCGGGTCAGAAAACGCCAAATTTATTAAAATGCTCAAGTTTGGAAGATGTCATGTTTTCTCAAGAAACCCTAATCGCTCAAATTTTGGAGAAAATATGAAATCTACCAAACTCAAACATTTTCAAAAATTTGTCATTTTCTGACCTGCCAGGTGAGGAAAATGCTCAATTTTTTGAGAAAACATGACATCTTCCAACCCTAACCCTAACCCTTACCCTAACCCTAAACCTAACCCTAACCCTAACCGTAACCCTAACACTAACTCTAACCCTAACCCTAACCCTAACCCTAACACTAACCCTAAGCGTAAGCCTAACCCTTACCCGAACCCGAACCCGAATCCGAACCCTAACCCTAACACTAACCCTAACCCTAACCCTAACCCTAACCCTAACCCTAACCCTGTCATGTCAAATCTTCTCCAAAAATTGAGCATTTTCCTAACAAGGCGAGTCAGAAAATGCCAAATATTTAAATATGGTCGATTTTGGATGATTGTCATGTTTTCTCAAAAATTTGAGCGTTTTCCTCACCCGGCGGGTCAGAAAATGCCAAATTTTTGAAAATAGTTGCGTTTGGAAGATGTCATGTTTGCTCAAAAAACCCTAAACGCTTAAACTTTTGAGAAAATATGACATCTTCCAAAAACGACCATTTTCAAAAATTTGGCATTTTCTGACCTGCCTTGTGAGGAAAACGCTCAATTTTTTGAGAAAACATGACATCTTCCAACCCTAACCCTAACCCTAACCCTAACCCTAACCCTAACCCTAAACCTAACAATAACCCTAACCGTAACCCTAACACTAACTCTAACTCTAACCCTAACCCTAACTCTAACTCTATCCCTAAACGTAACCCTAACCCTAACCCTAACCCTAACCCTAACCCTAATACTAACCCTTTTATGTCATGTTTTCTCCAAAATTTGAGCGTTTTCCTCACCAGCCTGGTTAGAAAACACCAAATTTTTAAAAATGGTTGAGTTTGGAAGATGTCATGTTTTCACAAAAATTTGAGCGTTTTCCTCACCCGGCGGGTCAGAAAACGCCAAATTTTTGAAAGTGGTTGAGTTTGGAAGATGTCATGTATTCTGAAAAATCCCTAAACACTCAAATTTTTGAGAAAATATGACATCTTCCAACCCTAACCCTAACCCTAACCCTAACTTTAACCCTAACCGTAAACCTAACACTAACCGTAACCTTAACCGTAACCGTAACGCAAAACCTAACCCTTACCCTAACCCTAACCCTAACCCAAACCCTAACACTAACACTAACTCTAACCCTAACCCTAACCCTAACCCTAACCCTAACACTAACCCTAAGCGTAAGCCTAACCCTTACCCGAACCCGAACCCGAACCCGAACCCGAACCCTAACCCTAACACTAACCCTAACCCTAACCCTAAGCATAACCCTAACCCTGTCATGTCAAATCCTCTCCAAAAATTGAGCATTTTCCTCACAAGGCGGGTCAGAAAACGCCAAATATTTAAATATGGTCGATTTTGGATGATTGTCATGTTTTCTCAAAAATTTGAGCGTTTTCCTCACCCGGCGGGTCAGAAAATGCCAAATTTTTGAAAATAGTTGCGTTTGGAAGATGTCATGTTTTCTGAAAAAATCCTAAAACTCAATTTTTTGAGAAAATATGACATATTCCAACCCTAACCCTAACCCCAACCCTAACTTTAACCCTAAGCCTAACCCTAACCCTAAACTTAACCTTAACCCTATCCCTAACCCTAACCCTAACCCTAACCCTAACCCTAACCCTAATGCTAACCCTTTCATGTCAAGTTTTCTCCAAAATTTGAGCGTTTTCCTCACCAGGCTGGTTAGAAAACACCAAATTTTTAAAAATGGTTGAGTTTGGAAGATGTCATGTTTTCACAAAAATTTGAGCGTTTTCCTCACCCGGCGGGTCAGAAAACGCCAAATTTATTAAAATGCTCAAGTTTGGAAGATGTCATGTTTTCTCAAGAAACCCTAATCGCTCAAATTTTGGAGAAAATATGAAATCTACCAAACTCAAACATTTTCAAAAATTTGTCATTTTCTGACCTGCCAGGTGAGGAAAATGCTCAATTTTTTGAGAAAACATGACATCTTCCAACCCTAACCCTAACCCTTACCCTGGATGTGACACAAGCACCTGCTTGTCCGATTTTGTTGGATTCTTTTCAGTTTGTGAAACCCGAGGATGTGGACAAGATACTTGGAGGAATGAGACCCACCACGTCCATCCTAGACCCCTGCCCATCCTGGCTTCTGAAGGAGGCCAGAGGGGGATTGGCCGAGTGGGTAACGGTGGTGGTTAATGCCTCCCTTCGGGAAGGCAAGTTTCCAGCGAGCCTAAAACAGGCTGTTGTAAAGCCGCTGTTGAAGAAACCATCACTCGACCCCACTAAATTGGACAACTTTCGGCCTGTTTCCAATCTTCCCTTCTTGGGCAAAGTCATGGAAAGCGTGGTGGCCTCACAACTCCAGGTATTCTTGAGAGACACGGATATTCTGGATCCGGCACAGTCTGGTTTCAGACCGGGGCATGGTACCGAGACGGTCTTGGTCGCCTTAGTGGATGATCTGCGCCGGGAGCTAGACAGGGGGAGTGTGTCCCTGTTGGTGCTCCTGGACCTCTCAGCGGCCTTCGATACCGTCGACCACGGTATTCTTCTGGGGCGCCTTGCAGAGATGGGTCTCGGGGGCACTGCTTTGCAGTGGCTCCAGTCATTTCTGGAGGGTCGTACTCAGAAGGTGTTGCTGGGGGACTCCTGTTCAGCGCCACAGCCGTTGATCTGTGGCGTTCCTCAGGGTTCCATCCTGTCCCCCTTGCTGTTTAACATCTACATGAAGCCGCTGGGTGAGATCATCCGGAGTTTCGGGGTGCGGTGTCACCTGTACGCAGATGATGTCCAGCTCTGTCACTCCTTCCCACCTGCTACTAAGGAGGCCGTCGAAGTCCTGAACCGGTGCCTGGCCGCTGTAATGGTCTGGATGAGGGCGAACAAACTGAAACTAAATCCAGACAAGACAGAGGTACTCCTGGTCAGTCGCAAGGCCGAACAGGGTATAGGGTTACAGCCTGTGCTGGACGGGGTCGCACTCCCCTTGAAGGCGCAGGTTCGCAGCTTGGGTGTGACCCTGGACTCATCGCTGAGCCTGGAGCCTCAGGTTTCAGCGGTGACCAGGGGAGCATTTGCACAGCTTAGGCTCGTGCGCCAGCTGCGCCCGTATCTTGGGAAGTCTGACTTGGCCACGGTGGTACACGCTTTGGTCACATCCCGCCTCGACTACTGCAACGCTCTCTACGTGGGGCTGCCCTTGAAGACGGCCCGGAAGCTTCAGCTAGTCCAACGCGCGGCAGCCATGTTGTTAACGGGAGCAGGACGCAGAGAGCATACAACGCCCCTGCTGTCCCAGCTCCACTGGCTGCCGATTCGCTACCGGGCCCAATTTAAGGTGCTGGTGTTATCCTACAAAGCCCTAAACGGTTCCGGCCCAAAATACCTTGCAGACCGCATCTCGGCCTATGAGCCCACGAGGGCCTTGAGATCGTCCGGGGGGGCCCTTCTCTCGGTCCCGCCTGCCTCACAGGCACGTTTGGCGGGGACGAGAGAGCGGGCCTTCTCGGTGGTGGCCCCCCGGCTGTGGAACGCCCTCCCTGTTGAAGTTAGACAGGCGCCCTCCTTGATGGCCTTTCGTAGGGGCCTGAAGACATGGCTCTTCGAGCAGGCCTTCAATTGAGTGTATCTTGAACGACACTGGAACGAACTAGGACTATGAATTTGGCTATGACCCCAGGACTTGACGAAGCGGATTTTTAGTATTAGAATATGTTATGTGTGTATTGTCTGGTTTGTGCTGTCCTGCTTACTGTACACTGCCCATTTTTGTTGTTGTGCACCGCCCCGAGTCGCCTTCGGGCTGAGAGGGGCGGTCAATAAATGCAAAAAATAAATAAATAAATAATAAATAACCCTAAACCTAACCCTAACCCTAACCGTAACCCTAACACTAACTCTAACCCTAACCCTAACCCTAACCCTAACACTAACCCTAAGCGTAAGCCTAACCCTTACCCGAACCCGAACCCGAATCCGAACCCTAACCCTAACACTAACCCTAACCCTAACCCTAACCCTAACCCTAACCCTAACCCTGTCATGTCAAATCTTCTCCAAAAATTGAGCATTTTCCTAACAAGGCGAGTCAGAAAATGCCAAATATTTAAATATGGTCGATTTTGGATGATTGTCATGTTTTCTCAAAAATTTGAGCGTTTTCCTCACCCGGCGGGTCAGAAAATGCCAAATTTTTGAAAATAGTTGCGTTTGGAAGATGTCATGTTTGCTCAAAAAACCCTAAACGCTTAAACTTTTGAGAAAATATGACATCTTCCAAAAACGACCATTTTCAAAAATTTGGCATTTTCTGACCTGCCTTGTGAGGAAAACGCTCAATTTTTTGAGAAAACATGACATCTTCCAACCCTAACCCTAACCCTAACCCTAACCCTAACCCTAACCCTAAACCTAACAATAACCCTAACCGTAACCCTAACACTAACTCTAACTCTAACCCTAACCCTAACTCTAACTCTATCCCTAAACGTAACCCTAACCCTAACCCTAACCCTAACCCTAACCCTAATGCTAACCCTTTTATGTCATGTTTTCTCCAAAATTTGAGCGTTTTCCTCACCAGCCTGGTTAGAAAACACCAAATTTTTAAAAATGGTTGAGTTTGGAAGATGTCATGTTTTCACAAAAATTTGAGCGTTTTCCTCACCCGGCGGGTCAGAAAACGCCAAATTTTTGAAAGTGGTTGAGTTTGGAAGATGTCATGTATTCTGAAAAATCCCTAAACACTCAAATTTTTGAGAAAATATGACATCTTCCAACCCTAACCCTAACCCTAACCCTAACTTTAACCCTAACCGTAAACCTAACACTAACCGTAACCTTAACCGTAACCGTAACGCAAAACCTAACCCTTACCCTAACCCTAACCCTAACCCAAACCCTAACACTAACACTAACTCTAACCCTAACCCTAACCCTAACCCTAACCCTAACACTAACCCTAAGCGTAAGCCTAACCCTTACCCGAACCCGAACCCGAACCCGAACCCTAACCCTAACACTAACCCTAACCCTAACCCTAAGCATAACCCTAACCCTGTCATGTCAAATCCTCTCCAAAAATTGAGCATTTTCCTCACAAGGCGGGTCAGAAAACGCCAAATATTTAAATATGGTCGATTTTGGATGATTGTCATGTTTTCTCAAAAATTTGAGCGTTTTCCTCACCCGGCGGGTCAGAAAATGCCAAATTTTTGAAAATAGTTGCGTTTGGAAGATGTCATGTTTTCTGAAAAAATCCTAAAACTCAATTTTTTGAGAAAATATGACATATGCCAACCCTAACCCTAACCCCAACCCTAACTTTAACCCTAAGCCTAACCCTAACCCTAAACTTAACCTTAACCCTATCCCTAACCCTAACCCTAATCCTAACCCTGTCATGTCATGTTCTCTCTAAAATTTGAGGGTTTTCCTCACCTGGCAGGTCAGAAAATGCCAAATTTTTGAAAATGTTTGAGTTTGGAAAATGTCATGTTTTCCCAAAAATTTGAGTGTTTTCCTCACCCGGCGAGTCAGAAAAGACCTAATTTTTGAACATGGTCGAGTTTGGAAGATGCCATGTTTGCTCAAAAAACCCTAAACGCTTAAACTTTTGAGAAAATATGACATTTTCCAAAAACGACCATTTTCAAAAATTTGGCATTTTCTGACCTGCCTTGTGAGGAAAACGCTCAATTTTTTGAGAAAACATGACATCTTCCAACCCTAACCCTAACCCTAACCCTAAACCTAACAATAACCCTAACCGTAACCCTAACACTAACTCTAACTCTAACCCTAACCCTAACTCTAACTCTATCCCTAAACGTAACCCTAACCCTAACCCTAACCCTAATGCTAACCCTTTTATGTCATGTTTTCTCCAAAATTTGAGCGTTTTCCTCACCAGCCTGGTTAGAAAACACCAAATTTTTAAAAATGGTTGAGTTTGGAAGATGTCATGTTTTCACAAAAATTTGAGCGTTTTCCTCACCTGGCGGGTCAGAAAACGCCAAATTTTTGAAAGTAGGTGAGATTGGAAGATGTCATGTATTCTGAAAAAACCCTAAACACTCAAATTTTTGAGAAAATATGACATCTTCCAACCCTAACCCTAACCCTAACCCTAACTTTAACCCTAACCCTAACCCTAACACTAACCGTAACCTTAACCGTAACCGTAACCGTAACGCAAAACCTAACCCTAACCCTAACCCTAATGCTAACCCTTTCATGTCAAGTTTTCTCCAAAATTTGAGCGTTTTCCTCACCAGGCTGGTTAGAAAACACCAAATTTTTAAAAATGGTTGAGTTTGGAAGATGTCATGTTTTCACAAAAATTTGAGCGTTTTCCTCACCCGGCGGGTCAGAAAACGCCAAATTTATTAAAATGCTCAAGTTTGGAAGATGTCATGTTTTCTCAAGAAACCCTAATCGCTCAAATTTTGGAGAAAATATGAAATCTACCAAACTCAAACATTTTCAAAAATGTGTCATTTTCTGACCTGCCAGGTGAGGAAAATGCTCAATTTTTTGAGAAAACATGACATCTTCCAACCCTAACCCTAACCCTTACCCTAACCCTAAACCTAACCCTAACCCTAACCGTAACCCTAACACTAACTCTAACCCTAACCCTAACCCTAACACTAACCCTAAGCGTAAGCCTAACCCTTACCCGAACCCGCACCCGAACCCGAACCCGAACCCGAACCCGAAACCTAACCCTAACACTAACCCTAACCCTAACCCTAACCCTAACCCTAACCCTGTCATGTCAAATCTTCTCCAAAAATTGAGCATTTTCCTCACAAGGCGGGTCAGAAAACGAAAAATATTTAAATATGGTTGATTTTGGATGATTGTCATGTTTTCTCAAAAATTTGAGCGTTTTCCTCACCCGGCGGGTCAGAAAATGCCAAATTTTTGAAAATAGTTGCGTTTGGAAGATGTCATGTTTTCTGAAAAAACCCGAAAACTCAATTTTTTGAGAAAATATGACATATGCCAACCCTAACCCTAACCCCAACCCTAACTTTAACCCTAACCCTAACCCTAACCCTAACCCTAACCCTAACCCTAACCCTAACCCTAACCCTAACCCTAACCCTAACCCTAACCCTAACCCTAACCCTAATCCTAACCCTGTCATGTCATGTTCTCTCTAAAATTTGAGGGTTTTCCTCACCTGGCAGGTCAGAAAATGCCAAATTTTTGAAAATGTTTGAGTTTGGAAAATGTCATGTTTTCCCAAAAATTTGAGTGTTTTCCTCACCCGGCGAGTCAGAAAAGACCTAATTTTTGAACATGGTCGAGTTTGGAAGATGTCATGTTTGCTCAAAAAACCCTAAACGCTTAAACTTTTGAGAAAATATGACATCTTCCAAAAACGACCATTTTCAAAAATTTGGCATTTTCTGACCTGCCTTGTGAGGAAAACGCTCAATTTTTTGAGAAAACATGACATCTTCCAACCCTAACCCTAACCCTAACCCTAACCCTAAACCTAACAATAACCCTAACCGTAACCCTAACACTAACTCTAACTCTAACCCTAACCCTAACTCTAACTCTATCCCTAAACGTAACCCTAACCCTAACCCTAATGCTAACCCTTTTATGTCATGTTTTCTCCAAAATTTGAGCGTTTTCCTCACCAGCCTGGTTAGAAAACACCAAATTTTTAAAAATGGTTGAGTTTGGAAGATGTCATGTTTTCACAAAAATTTGAGCGTTTTCCTCACCCGGCGGGTCAGAAAACGCCAAATTTTTGAAGGTGGTTGAGTTTGGAAGATGTCATGTATTCTGAAAAATCCCTAAACACTCAAATTTTTGAGAAAATATGACATCTTCCAACCCTAACCCTAACCCTAACCCTAACTTTAACCCTAACCGTAACCCTAACACTAACCGTAACCTTAACCGTAACCATAACGCAAAACATAACCCTTACCCTAACCCTAACCCAAACCCTAACCCTAACACTAACTCTAACCCTAACCCTAACCCTAACCCTAACACTAACCCTAAGCGTAAGCCTAACCCTTACCCGAACCCGAACCCGAACCCGAACCCGAACCCTAACCCTAACACTAACCCTAACCCTAACCCTAACCCTAAGCATAACCCTAACCCTGTCATGTCAAATCTTCTCCAAAAATTGAGCATTTTCCTCACAAGGCGGGTCAGAAAACGCCAAATATTTAAATATGGTCGATTTTGGATGTTTGTCATGTTTTCTCAAAAATTTGAGCGTTTTCCTCACCCGGCGGGTCAGAAAATGCCAAATTTTTGAAAATAGTTGCGTTTGGAAGATGTCATGTTTTCTGAAAAAATCCTAAAACTCAATTTTTTGAGAAAATATGACATATGCCAACCCTAACCCTAACCCCAACCCTAACTTTAACCCTAAGCCTAACCCTAACCCTAAACTTAACCTTAACCCTATCCCTAACCCTAACCCTAATCCTAACCCTGTCATGTCATGTTCTCTCTAAAATTTGAGGGTTTTCCTCACCTGGCAGGTCAGAAAATGCCAAATTTTTGAAAATGTTTGAGTTTGGAAAATGTCATGTTTTCCCAAAAATTTGAGTGTTTTCCTCACCCGGCGAGTCTGAAAAGACCTAATTTTTGAACATGGTCGAGTTTGGAAGATGTCATGTTTGCTCAAAAAACCCTAAACGCTTAAACTTTTGAGAAAATATGACATTTTCCAAAAACGACCATTTTCAAAAATTTGGCATTTTCTGACCTGCCTTGTGAGGAAAACGCTCAATTTTTTGAGAAAACATGACATCTTCCAACCCTAACCCTAACCCTAACCCTAACCCTAACCCTAACCCTAACCCTAACCCTAAACCTAACAATAACCCTAACCGTAACCCTAACACTAACTCTAACCCTAACTCTAACCCTAACCCTAACCCTAACCCTAACCCTAATGCTAACCCTTTTATGTCATGTTTTCTCCAAAATTTGAGCGTTTTCCTCACCAGCCTGGTTAGAAAACACCAAATTTTTAAAAATGGTTGAGTTTGGAAGATGTCATGTTTTCACAAAAATTTGAGCGTTTTCCTCACCCGGCGGGTCAGAAAACGCCAAATTTTTGAAAGTGGTTGAGTTTGGAAGATGTCATGTATTCTGAAAAATCCCTAAACACTCAAATTTTTGAGAAAATATGACATCTTCCAACCCTAACCCTAACCCTAACTTTAACCCTAACCGTAACCCTAACACTAACCGTAACCTTAACCGTAACCGTAACGCAAAACCTAACACTTACCCTAACCCTAACCCAAACCCTAACCCTAACACTAACTCTAACCCTAACCCTAACCCTAACCCTAACCCTAACACTAACCCTAAGCGTAAGCCTAACCCTTACCCGAACCCGAACCCGAACCCGAACCCGAACCCGAACCCTAACCCTAACACTAACCCTAACCCTAACCCTAAGCATAAGCATAACCCTAACCCTGTCATGTCAAATCTTCTCCAAAAATTGAGCATTTTCCTCACAAGGCTGGTCAGAAAACGCGAAATATTTAAATATGGTCGATTTTGGATGATTGTCATGTTTTCTCAAAAATTTGAGCGTTTTCCTCACCCGGCGGGTCAGAAAATGCCAAATTTTTGAAAATAGTTGCATTTGGAAGATGTCATGTTTTCTGAAAAAATCCTAAAACTCAATTTATTGAAAAAATATGACATATGCCAACCCTAACCCTAACCCCAACCCTAACTTTAACCCTAAGCCTAACCCTAACCCTAAACTTAACCTTAACCCTATCCCTAACCCTAACCCTAATCCTAACCCTGTCATGTCATGTTCTCTCTAAAATTTGAGGGTTTTCCTCACCTGGCAGGTCAAAAAATGCCAAATTTTTGAAAATGTTTGAGTTTGGAAAATGTCATGTTTTCCCAAAAATTTGAGTGTTTTCCTCACCCGGCGAGTCAGAAAAGACCTAATTTTTGAACATGGTCGAGTTTGGAAGATGTCATGTTTGCTCAAAAAACCCTAAACGCTTAAACTTTTGAGAAAATATGACATTTTCCAAAAACGACCATTTTCAAAAATTTGGCATTTTCTGACCTGCCTTGTGAGGAAAACGCTCAATTTTTTGAGAAAACATGACATCTTCCAACCCTAACCCTAACCCTAACCCTAACCCTAACCCTAACCCTAAACCTAACAATAACCCTAACCGTAACCCTAATACTAACTCTAACCCTAACTCTAACCCTAACCCTAACCCTAACCCTAACCCTAATGCTAACCCTTTTATGTCATGTTTTCTCCAAAATTTGAGCGTTTTCCTCACCAGCCTGGTTAGAAAACACCAAATTTTTTTAAAATGGTTGAGTTTGGAAGATGTCATGTTTTCACAAAAATTTGAGCGTTTTCCTCACCCGGCGGGTCAGAAAACGCCAAATTTTTGAAAGTAGTTGAGTTTGGAAGATGTCATGTATTCTGAAAAAACCCTAAACACTCAAATTTTTGAGAAAATATGACATCTTCCAACCCTAACCCTAACCCTAACCCTAACTTTAACCCTAACCCTAACCCTAACACTAACCGTAACCTTAACCGTAACCGTAACCGTAACGCAAAACCTAACCCTAACCCTAACCCTAACCCAAACCCTAACCCTAACACTAACCCTAACCCTAACCCTAATGCTAACCCTTTCATGTCAAGTTTTCTCCAAAATTTGAGCGTTTTCCTCACCAGGCTGGTTAGAAAACACCAAAATTTTAAAAATGGTTGAGTTTGGAAGATGTCATGTTTTCACAAAAATTTGAGCGTTTTCCTCACCCGGCGGGTCAGAAAACGCCAAATTTATTAAAATGCTCAAGTTTGGAAGATGTCATGTTTTCTCAAGAAACCCTAATCGCTCAAATTTTGGAGAAAATATGAAATCTACCAAACTCAAACATTTTCAAAAATTTGTCATTTTCTGACCTGCCAGGTGAGGAAAATGCTCAATTTTTTGAGAAAACATGACATCTTCCAACCCTAACCCTAACCCTAACCCTTACCCTAACCCTAAACCTAACCCTAACCCTAACCGTAACCCTAACACTAACTCTAACCCTAACCCTAACCCTAACACTAACCCTAAGCATAAGCCTAACCCTTACCCGAACCCGAACCCGAACCCGAACCCTAACCCTAACACTAACCCTAACCCTAACCCTAACCCTAAGCATAACCCTAACCCTGTCATGTCAAATCTTCTCCAAAAATTGAGCATTTTCCTCACAAGGCGGGTCAGAAAACGCCAAATATTTAAATATGGTTGATTTTGGATGATTGTCATGTTTTCTCAAAAATTTGAGCGTTTTCCTCACAAGGCGGGTCAGAAAATGCCAAATTTTTGAAAATAGTTGCGTTTGGAAGATGTCATGTTTTCTGAAAAAATCCTAAAACTCAATTTTTTGAGAAAATATGACATATGCCAACCCTAACCCTAACCCCAACCCTAACTTTAACCCTAAGCCTAACCCTAACCCTAAACTTAACCTTAACCCTATCCCTAACCCTAACCCTAATCCTAACCCTGTCATGTCATGTTCTCTCTAAAATTTGAGGGTTTTCCTCACCTGGCAGGTCAGAAAATGCCAAATTTTTGAAAATGTTTGAGTTTGGAAAATGTCATGTTTTCCCAAAAATTTGAGTGTTTTCCTCACCCGGCGAGTCAGAAAAGACCTAATTTTTGAACATGGTCGAGTTTGGAAGATGTCATGTTTGCTCAAAAAACCCTAAACGCTTAAACTTTTGAGAAAATATGACATCTTCCAAAAACGACCATTTTCAAAAATTTGGCATTTTCTGACCTGCCTTGTGAGGAAAACGCTCAATTTTTTGAGAAAACATGACATCTTCCAACCCTAACCCTAACCCTAACCCTAACCCTAACCCTAACCCTAACCCTAACCCTAACCCTAACCCTAACCCTAACCCTAACCCTAACCCTAACCCTAACCCTAACCCTAACCCTAACCCTAACCCTAAATCTAACAATAACCCTAACCGTAACCCTAACACTAACTCTAACTCTAACCCTAACCCTAACTCTAACTCTATCCCTAAACGTAACCCTAACCCTAACCCTAACCCTAACCCTCACCCTAATGCTAACCCTTTTATGTCATGTTTTCTCCAAAATTTGAGCATTTTCCTCAACAGCCTGGTTAGAAAACACCAAATTTTTAAAAATGGTTGAGTTTGGAAGATGTCATGTTTTCACAAAAATTTGAGCGTTTTCCTCACCCGGCGGGTCAGAAAACGCCAAATTTTTGAAAGTGGTTGAGTTTGGAAGATGTCATGTATTCTGAAAAAACCCTAAACACTCAAATTTTTGAGAAAACATGACATCTTCCAACCCTAACGCTAACCATAAACCCTTACCCTAACCCTAAACCTAACCCTAACCCTAACCGTAACCCTAACACTAACTCTAACCGTAACCCTAACCCTAACCCTAACCATATCCCTAACCCTGTCATGTCAAATCTTCTCCAAAAATTGAGCATTTTGCTCACAAGGCGGGTCAGAAAACACCAAATTTTTGAGAAAATATGACATCTTCCAACCCTAACCCTAACTTTAACCCTAACCCTAACCCTAAACCTAACCTTAACCGTAACCCTAAACCTAAATTTAACCCTAACCCTAACACTAACCGTAACCTTAACCGTAACCGTAACGCAAAACCTAACTCTTACCTTAACCCTAACCCTAACCCTAACCCTAACACTAACCCTAACCCTAATGCTAACCCTGTCATGTCAAGTTTTCTCCAAAATTTGAGCGTTTTCCTCACCAGGCTGGTTAGAAAACGCCAAATTTTTGAGAAAATATGACATCTTCCAACCCTAACCCTAACTTTAACCCTAACCCTAACCCTAAACCTAACCTTAACCGTAACCCTAAACCTAAATTTAACCCTAACCCTAACACTAACCGTAACCTTAACCGTAACCGTAACGCAAAACCTAACCCTTACCTTAACCCTAACCCTAACCCTAACCCTAACACTAACCCTAACCCTAATGCTAACCCTGTCATGTCAAGTTTTCTCCAAAATTTGAGCGTTTTCCTCACCAGGCTGGTTAGAAAACACCAAATTTTTAAAAATGGTTGAGTTTGGAAGATGTCATGTTTTCACAAATATTTGAGCGTTTTCCTCACCCGGCGGGTCAGAAAACGCCAAATTTATTAAAATGCTCAAGTTTGGAAGATGTCATGTTTTCTCAAGAAACCCTAATCGCTCAAATTTTGGAGAAAATATGAAATCTACCAAACTCAAACATTTTCAAAAATTTGTCATTTTCTGACCGGCCAGGTGAGGAAAATGCTCAATTTTTTGAGAAAACATGACATCTTCCAACCCTAACCCTAACCCTTACCCTAACCCTAAACCTAACCCTAACCCTAACCGTAACCCTAACACTAACTCTAACCCTAACCCTAACCCTAACACTAACCCTAAGCGTAAGCCTAACCCTTACCCGAACCCGAACCCGAACACTAACCCTAACCCTAACCCTAACCCTAAGCATAACCCTAACCCTGTCATGTCAAATCTTCTCCAAAAATTGAGCATTTTCCTCACAAGGCGGGTCAGAATACGCCAAATATTTAAATATGGTCGATTTTGGATGATTGTCATGTTTTCTCAAAAATTTGAGCGTTTTCCTCACCCGGCGGGTCAGAAAATGCCAAATTTTTGAAAATAGTTGCGTTTGGAAGATGTCATGTTTTCTGAAAAAACCCTAAAACTCAATTTTTTGAGAAAATATGACATATGCCAACCCTAACCCTAACCCCAACCCTAACTTTAACCCTAACCCTAAGCCTAACCCTAACCTTAACCTTAACCCTATCCCTAACCCTAATCCTAACCCTGTCATGTCATGTTCTCTCTAAAATTTGAGGGTTTTCCTCACCTGGCAGGTCAGAAAATGCCAAATTTTTGAAAATGTTTGAGTTTGGAAAATGTCATGTTTTCCCAAAAATTTGAGTGTTTTCCTCACCCGGCGAGTCAGAAAAGACCTAATTTTTGAACATGGTCGAGTTTGGAAGATGTCATGTTTGCTCAAAAAACCCTAAACGCTTAAACTTTTGAGAAAATATGACATCTTCCAAAAACGACCATTTTCAAAAATTTGGCATTTTCTGACCTGCCTTGTGAGGAAAACGCTCAATTTTTTGAGAAAACATGACATCTTCCAACCCTAACCCTAACCCTAACCCTAAACCTAAACCTAACAATAACCCTAACCGTAACCCTAACACTAACTCTAACTCTAACCCTAACCCTAACTCTAACTCTATCCCTAAACGTAACCCTAACCCTAACCCTAACCCTAACCCTAACCCTAACCCTAACCCTAATGCTAACCCTTTTATGTCATGTTTTCTCCAAAATTTGAGCATTTTCCTCAACAGCCTGGTTAGAAAACACCAAATTTTTAAAAATGGTTGAGTTTGGAAGATGTCATGTTTTCACAAAAATTTGAGCGTTTTCCTCACCCGGCGGGTCAGAAAACGCCAAATTTTTGAAAGTGGTTGAGTTTGGAAGATGTCATGTATTCTGAAAAAACCCTAAACACTCAAATTTTTGAGAAAACATGACATCTTCCAACCCTAACCCTAACCATAAACCCTTACCCTAACCCTAAACCTAACCCTAACCCTAACCCTAACCGTAACCCTAACACTAACTCTAACCCTAACCCTAACCCTAACCCTAACCCTAACCCTAACCGTAAGCCTAACCCTTACCCGAACCCGAACCCGAACCCTAACCCTAACACTAACCCTAACCCTAACCCTAACCCTAAGCATAACCCTAACCCTGTCATGTCAAATCTTCTCCAAAAATTTAGCATTTTCCTCACCAGGCGGGTCAGAAAACGCCAAATATTTAAATATGGTCGATTTTGGATGATTGTCATGTTTTCTCAAAAATTTGAGCGTTTTCCTCACCCGGCGGGTCAGAAAATGCCAAATTTTTGAAAATAGTTGCGTTTGGAAGATGTCATGTTTTCTGAAAAAAACCCTAAAACTCAAATTTTTGAGAAAATATGACATATGACAACCCTAACCCTAACCCCAACCCTAACTTTAACCCTAAGCCTAACCCTAACCCTAACCTTAACCTTAACCCTATCCCTAACCCTAACACTAATCCTAACCCTGTCATGTCATGTTCTCTCTAAAATTTGAGGGTTTTCCTCACCTGGCAGGTCAGAAAATGCCAAATTTTTGAAAATGTTTGAGTTTGGAAAATGTCATGTTTTCCCAAAAATTTGAGTGTTTTCCTCACCCGGCGAGTCAGAAAAGACCTAATTTTTGAACATGGTCGAGTTTGGAAGATGTCATGTTTGCTCAAAAAACCCTAAACGCTTAAACTTTTGAGAAAATATGACATCTTCCAAAAACGACCATTTTCAAAAATTTGGCATTTTCTGACCTGCCTTGTGAGGAAAACGCTCAATTTTTTGAGAAAACATGACATCTTCCAACCCTAACCCTAACCCTAACCCTAACCCTAACCCTAACCCTAACCCTAACCCTAACCCTAACCCTAACCCTAACCCTAAACCTAACAATAACCCTAACCGTAACCCTAACACTAACTCTAACTCTAACCCTAACCCTAACTCTAACTCTATTCCTAAATGTAACCCTAACCCTAACCCTAACCCTAACCCTAACCCTAACCCTAATGCTAACCCTAACCCTAACACTAACCCTAACCCTAACCCTAATGCTAACCCTTTTATGTCATGTTTTCATCATAATTTGAGCGTTTTCCTCACCAGCCTGGTTAAAAAACACAACATTTTTAAAAATGGTTGAGTTTGGAAGATGTCATGTTTTCACAAAAATTTGAGCGTTTTCCTCACCCGGCGGGTCAGAAAACGCCAAATTTATTAAAATGCTCAAGTTTGGAAGATGTCATGTTTTCTCAAGAAACCCTAATCGCTCAAATTTTGGAGAAAATATGAAATCTACCAAACTCAAACATTTTCAAAAATTTTTCATTTTCTGACCGGCCAGGTGAGGAAAATGCTCAATTTTTTGAGAAAACATGACATCTTCCAACCCTAACCCTAACCCTTACCCTAACCCTAAACCTAACCCTAACCCTAACCGTAACCCTAACACTAACTCTAACCCTAACCCTAACCCTAACCCTAACACTAACCCTAAGCGTAAGCCTAACCCTTACCCGAACCCGAAACCAAACCCTAACCCTAACCCTAACCCTAAGCATAACCCTAACCCTGTCATGTCAAATCTTCTCCAAAAATTGAGCATTTTCCTCACAAGGCGGGTCAGAATACGCCAAATATTTAAATATGGTCGATTTTGGATTATTGTCATGTTTTCTCAAAAATTTGAGCGTTTTCCTCACCCGGCGGGTCAGAAAATGCCAAATTTTTGAAAATAGTTGCGTTTGGAAGATGTCATGTTTTCTGAAAAAACCCTAAAACTCAATTTTTTGAGAAAATATGACATATGCCAACCCTAACCCTAACCCCAACCCTAACTTTAACCCTAACCCTAAGCCTAACCCTAACCTTAACCTTAACCCTATCCCTAACCCTAATCCTAACCCTGTCATGTCATGTTCTCTCTAAAATTTGAGGGTTTTCCTCACCTGGCAGGTCAGAAAATGCCAAATTTTTGAAAATGTTTGAGTTTGGAAAATGTCATGTTTTCCCAAAAATTTGAGTGTTTTCCTCACCCGGCGAGTCAGAAAAGACCTAATTTTTGAACATGGTCGAGTTTGGAAGATGTCATGTTTGCTCAAAAAACCCTAAACGCTTAAACTTTTGAGAAAATATGACATCTTCCAAAAACGACCATTTTCAAAAATTTGGCATTTTCTGACCTGCCTTGTGAGGAAAACGCTCAATTTTTTGAGAAAACATGACATCTTCCAACCCTAACCCTAACCCTAACCCTAAACCTAAACCTAACAATAACCCTAACCGTAACCCTAACACTAACTCTAACTCTAACCCTAACCCTAACTCTAACTCTATCCCTAAACGTAACCCTAACCCTAACCCTAACCCTAACCCTAACCCTAACCCTAATGCTAACCCTTTTATGTCATGTTTTCTCCAAAATTTGAGCATTTTCCTCAACAGCCTGGTTAGAAAACACCAAATTTTTAAAAATGGTTGAGTTTGGAAGATGTCATGTTTTCACAAAAATTTGAGCGTTTTCCTCACCCGGCGGGTCAGAAAACGCCAAATTTTTGAAAGTGGTTGAGTTTGGAAGATGTCATGTATTCTGAAAAAACCCTAAACACTCAAATTTTTGAGAAAACATGACATCTTCCAACCCTAACCCTAACCATAAACCCTTACCCTAACCCTAAACCTAACCCTAACCCTAACCCTAACCCTAACCGTAACCCTAACACTAACTCTAACCCTAACCCTAACCCTAACCCTAAGCGTAAGCCTAACCCTTACCCGAACCCGAACCCGAACCCTAACCCTAACACTAACCCTAACCCTAACCCTAACCCTAACCCTAAGCATAACCCTAACCCTGTCATGTCAAATCTTCTCCAAAAATTTAGCATTTTCCTCACCCGGCGGGTCAGAAAATGCCAAATTTTTGAAAATAGTTGCGTTTGGAAGATGTCATGTTTTCTGAAAAAACCCTAAAACTCAATTTTTTGAGAAAATATGACATATGCCAACCCTAACCCTAACCCCAACCCTAACTTTAACCCTAACCCTAAGCCTAACCCTAACCTTAACCTTAACCCTATCCCTAACCCTAATCCTAACCCTGTCATGTCATGTTCTCTCTAAAATTTGAGGGTTTTCCTCACCTGGCAGGTCAGAAAATGCCAAATTTTTGAAAATGTTTGAGTTTGGAAAATGTCATGTTTTCCCAAAAATTTGAGTGTTTTCCTCACCCGGCGAGTCAGAAAAGACCTAATTTTTGAACATGGTCGAGTTTGGAAGATGTCATGTTTGCTCAAAAAACCCTAAACGCTTAAACTTTTGAGAAAATATGACATCTTCCAAAAACGACCATTTTCAAAAATTTGGCATTTTCTGACCTGCCTTGTGAGGAAAACGCTCAATTTTTTGAGAAAACATGACATCTTCCAACCCTAACCCTAACCCTAACCCTAACCCTAAACCTAACAATAACCCTAACCGTAACCCTAACACTAACTCTAACTCTAACCCTAACCCTAACTCTAACTCTATCCCTAAACGTAACCCTAACCCTAACCCTAACCCTAACCCTAATGCTAACCCTTTTATGTCATGTTTTCTCCAAAATTTGAGCATTTTCCTCACCAGCCTGGTTAGAAAACACCAATTTTTTAAAAATGGTTGAGTTTGGAAGATGTCATGTTTTCACAAAAATTTGAGCGTTTTCCTCACCCGGCGGGTCAGAAAACGCCAAATTTTTGAAAGTGGTTGAGTTTGGAAGATGTCATGTATTCTGAAAAAACCCTAAACACTCAAATTTTTGAGAAAACATGACATCTTCCAACCCTAACCCTAACCATAAACCCTTACCCTAACCCTAAACCTAACCCTAACTCTAACCCTAACCGTAACCCTAACACTAACTCTAACCGTAACCCTAATCCTAACCCTAACCATATCCCTAACCCTGTCATGTCAAATCTTCTCCAAAAATTGAGCATTTTGCTCACAAGGCGGGTCAGAAAACGCCAAATTTTTGAGAAAATATGACATCTTCCAACCCTAACCCTAACTTTAACCCTAACCCTAACCCTAAACCTAACCTTAACCGTAACCCTAAACCTAAATTTAACCCTAACCCTAACACTAACCGTAACCTTAACCGTAACCGTAACGCAAAACCTAACCCTTACCTTAACCCTAACCCAAACCCTAACCCTAACACTAACCCTAACCCTAACCCTAATGCTAACCCTGTCATGTCAAGTTTTCTCCAAAATTTGAGCGTTTTCCTCACCAGGCTGGTTAGAAAACACCAAATTTTTTAAAATGGTTGAGTTTGGAAGATGTCATGTTTTCACAAAAATTTGAGCGTTTTCCTCACCCGGCGGGTCAGAAAACGCCAAATTTTTGAAAGTGGTTGAGTTTGGAAGATGTCATGTTTTCTCAAGAAACCCTAATCGCTCAAATTTTGGAGAAAATATGAAATCTACCAAACTCAAACATTTTCAAAAATTTGTCATTTTCTGACCGGCCAGGTGAGGAAAATGCTCAATTTTTTGAGAAAACATGACATCTTCCAACCCTAACCCTAACCCTTACCCTAACCCTAAACCTAACCCTAACCCTAACCGTAACCCTAACACTAACTCTAACCCTAACCCTAACCCTAACCCTAACACTAACCCTAAGCGTAAGCCTAACCCTTACCCGAACCCGAACCCAAACACTAACCCTAACCCTAACCCTAAGCATAACCCTAACCCTGTCATGTCAAATCTTCTCCAAAAATTGAGCATTTTCCTCACAAGGCGGGTCAGAATACGCCAAATATTTAAATATGGTCGATTTTGGATGATTGTCATGTTTTCTCAACTTTAACCCTAACTTTAACCCTAACCCTAAGCCTAACCCTAACCTTAACCTTAACCTTAACCCTATCCCTAACCCTAATCCTAACCCTGTCATGTCATGTTCTCTCTAAAATTTGAGGGTTTTCCTCACCTGGCAGGTCAGAAAATGCCAAATTTTTGAAAATGTTTGAGTTTGGAAAATGTCATGTTTTCCCAAAAATTTGAGTGTTTTCCTCACCCGGCGAGTCAGAAAAGACCTAATTTTTGAACATGGTCGAGTTTGGAAGATGTCATGTTTGCTCAAAAAACCCTAAACGCTTAAACTTTTGAGAAAATATGACATCTTCCAAAAACGACCATTTTCAAAAATTTGGCATTTTCTGACCTGCCTTGTGAGGAAAACGCTCAATTTTTTGAGAAAACATGACATCTTCCAACCCTAACCCTAACCCTAACCCTAAACCTAACAATAACCCTAACCGTAACCCTAACACTAACTCTAACTCTAACCCTAACCCTAACTCTAACTCTATCCCTAAACGTAACCCTAACCCTAACCCTAACCCTAACCCTAATGCTAACCCTTTTATGTCATGTTTTCTCCAAAATTTGAGCATTTTCCTCACCAGCCTGGTTAGAAAACACCAATTTTTTAAAAATGGTTGAGTTTGGAAGATGTCATGTTTTCACAAAAATTTGAGCGTTTTCCTCACCCGGCGGGTCAGAAAACGCCAAATTTTTGAAAGTGGTTGAGTTTGGAAGATGTCATGTATTCTGAAAAAACCCTAAACACTCAAATTTTTGAAAAAATATGACATCTTCCAACCCTAACCCTAACCCTAACCCTAACTTTAACCCTAACCCTAACCCTAACTTTAACCCTAACTCTAACACTAACTTTGACCCTAACCCTAACCCTAACCCTGTCCCTAACCTTAACCCTAACCCTAACCCTAATCCTCACCCTAAACCTAACCCTAACCCTAACCCTAACCCTAACCCTAACCCTAATCCTAACCCTAACCCTGTCATGTCATGTTTTCTCCAAAAATTGAGCATATTCGTAACCCGGTGAGTCAGAAAATGCCAAATTTCTGCAAATTGGTGGAGTTTGGAAGATGTCAAGAAACCCTAAACGCTCAAATTTTTGAGAAAATATGAAATCGAGCAAACTCAAACATTTTCAAAAATTTGGCATTTTCTGACCTGCCAGCTGATGAAAATGCTCAATTTTTTGAGAAAACATGACATCTTCTAACCCTAACCCTAACCTTCACCCTGTCATGTCAAGTTTTCTCCAAATATTGAGCGTTTTCCACACCAGGCGGGTCAGAAAACGCCAAATTTTTGAAAATGGTTGAGTTTGGAAGATTACATGTTTTCTGAAAAAACCCTAAACACTCAAATTTTTGAGAAAATATGACATCTTCCAAACTCAAACATTTTCAAAAATTTGGCATTTTCTGACCTGCCTTGTGAGGAAAACGCTCAATTTTTTGAGAAAACATGACATCTTCCAACCCTAACCCTAACCCTAACCCTAACCCTAACCCTAACCCTAACCCTAACCCTAAACCTAACAATAACCCTAACCGTAACCCTATCACTAACTCTAACTCTAACCCTAACCCTAACTCTAACTCTATCCCTAAACGTAATCCTAACCCTAACCCTAACCCTAACCCTAACCCTAACCCTAACCCTAATGCTAACCCTTTTATGTCATGTTTTCTCCAAAATTTGAGCATTTTCCTCAACAGCCTGGTTAGAAAACACCAAATTTTTAAAAATGGTTGAGTTTGGAAGATGTCATGTTTTCACAAAAATTTGAGCGTTTTCCTCACCCGGCGGGTCAGAAAACGCCAAATTTTTGAAAGTGGTTGAGTTTGGAAGATGTCATGTATTCTGAAAAACCCTAAACACTAAAATTTTTGAGAAAACATGACATTTTCCAACCCTAACCCTAACCATAAACCCTTACCCTAACCCTAAACCTAACCCTAACCCTAACCCTAACCGTAACCCTAAGCGTAAGCCTAACCCTTACCCGAACCCGAACCCGAACCCTAACCCTAACACTAACCCTAACCCTAACCCTAACCCTAAGCATAACCCTAACCCTGTCATGTCAAATCTTCTCCAAAAATTTAGCATTTTCCTCACCAGGCGGGTCAGAAAACGCCAAATATTTAAATATGGTCGATTTTGGATGATTGTCATGTTTTCTCAAAAATTTGAGCGTTTTCCTCACCCGGCGGGTCAGAAAATGCCAAATTTTTGAAAATAGTTGCGTTTGGAAGATGTCATGTTTTCTGAAAAAACCCTAAAACTCAATTTTTTGAGAAAATATGACATATGCCAACCCTAACCCTAACCCCAACCCTAACTTTAACCCTAACCCTAACCCTAACCCTAACCTTAACCTTAACCCTATCCCTAACCCTAACACTAATCCTAACCCTGTCATGTCATGTTCTCTCTAAAATTTGAGGGTTTTCCTCACCTGGCAGGTCAGAAAATGCCAAATTTTTGAAAATGTTTGAGTTTGGAAAATGTCATGTTTTCCCAAAAATTTGAGGGTTTTCCTCACCCGGCGAGTCAGAAAAGACCTAATTTTTGAACATGGTCGAGTTTGGAAGATGTCATGTTTGCTCAAAAAACCCTAAACGCTTAAACTTTTGAGAAAATATGACATCTTCCAAAAACGACCATTTTCAAAAATTTGGCATTTTCTGACCTGCCTTGTGAGGAAAACGCTCAATTTTTTGAGAAAACATGACATCTTCCAACCCTAACCCTAACCCTAACCCTAACCCTAACCCTAACCCTAACCCTAACCCTAACCCTAACCCTAACCCTAACCCTAACCCTAACCCTAAACCTAAACCTAACAATAACCCTAACCGTAACCCTAACACTAACTCTAACTCTAACCCTAACCCTAACTCTAACTCTATCCCTAAACGTAACCCTAACCCTAACCCTAACCCTAACCCTAACCCTAACCCTAACCCTAACCCTAACCCTAACCCTAACCCTAACCCTAATGCTAACCCTTTTATGTCATGTTTTCTCCAAAATTTGAGCATTTTCCTCAACAGCCTGGTTAGAAAACACCAAATTTTTAAAAATGGTTGAGTTTGGAAGATGTCATTTTTTCACAAAAATTTGAGCGTTTTCCTCACCCGGCGGGTCAGAAAACGCCAAATTTTTGAAAGTGGTTGAGTTTGGAAGATGTCATGTATTCTGAAAAAACCCTAAACACTCAAATTTTTGAGAAAACATGACATCTTCCAACCCTAACCCTAACCATAAACCCTTACCCTAACCCTAAACCTAACCCTAACTCTAACCCTAACCGTAACCCTAACACTAACTCTAACCGTAACCCTAATCCTAACCCTAACCATATCCCTAACCCTGTCATGTCAAATCTTCTCCAAAAATTGAGCATTTTGCTCACAAGGCGGGTCAGAAAACGACAAATTTTTGAGAAAATATGACATCTTCCAACCCTAACCCTAACTTTAACCCTAACCCTAACCCTAAACCTAACCTTAACCGTAACCCTAAACCTAAATTTAACCCTAACCCTAACACTAACCGTAACCTTAACCGTAACCGTAACGCAAAACCTAACCCTTACCTTAACCCTAACCCAAACCCTAACCCTAACACTAACCCTAACCCTAACCCTAATGCTAACCCTGTCATGTCAAGTTTTCTCCAAAATTTGAGCGTTTTCCTCACCAGGCTGGTTAGAAAACACCAAATTTTTAAAAATGGTTGAGTTTGGAAGATGTCATGTTTTCACAAAAATTTGAGCGTTTTCCTCACCCGGCGGGTCAGAAAACGCCAAATTTTTGAAAGTGGTTGAGTTTGGAAGATGTCATGTTTTCTCAAGAAACCCTAATCGCTCAAATTTTGGAGAAAATATGAAATCTACCAAACTCAAACATTTTCAAAAATTTGTCATTTTCTGACCGGCCAGGTGAGGAAAATGCTCAATTTTTTGAGAAAACATGACATCTTCCAACCCTAACCCTAACCCTTACCCTAACCCTAAACCTAACCCTAACCCTAACCGTAACCCTAACACTAACTCTAACCCTAACCCTAACCCTAACCCTAACACTAACCCTAAGCGTAAGCCTAACCCTTACCCGAACCCGAACCCAAACACTAACCCTAACCCTAAGCCTAAGCATAACCCTAACCCTGTCATGTCAAATCTTCTCCAAAAATTGAGCATTTTCCTCACAAGGCGGGTCAGAATACGCCAAATATTTAAATATGGTCGATTTTGGATGATTGTCATGTTTTCTCAAAAATTTGAGCGTTTTCCTCACCCGGCGGGTCAGAAAATGCCAAATTTTTGAAAATAGTTGCGTTTGGAAGATGTCATGTTTTCTGAAAAAACCCTAAAACTCAATTTTTTGAGAAAATATGACATATGCCAACCCTAACCCTAACCCCAACCCTAACTTTAACCCTAACCCTAAGCCTAACCCTAACCTTAACCTTAACCCTATCCCTAACCCTAACCCTAATCCTAACCCTGTCATGTCATGTTCTCTCTAAAATTTGAGGGTTTTCCTCACCTGGCAGGTCAGAAAATGCCAAATTTTTGAAAATGTTTGAGTTTGGAAAATGTCATGTTTTCCCAAAAATTTGAGTGTTTTCCTCACCCGGCGAGTCAGAAAAGACCTAATTTTTGAACATGGTCAAGTTTGGAAGATGTCATGTTTGCTCAAAAAACCCTAAACGCTTAAACTTTTGAGAAAATATGACATCTTCCAAAAACGACCATTTTCAAAAATTTGGCATTTTCTGACCTGCCTTGTGAGGAAAACGCTCAATTTTTTGAGAAAACATGACATCTTCCAACCCTAACCCTAACCCTAAACCTAAACCTAACAATAACCCTAACCGTAACCCTAACACTAACTCTAACTCTAACCCTAACCCTAACTCTAACTCTATCCCTAAACGTAACCCTAACCCTAACCCTAACCCTAACCCTAACCCTAACCCTAACCCTAATGCTAACCCTTTTATGTCATGTTTTCTCCAAAATTTGAGCATTTTCCTCACCAGCCTGGTTAGAAAACACCAAATTTTTAAAAATGGTTGAGTTTGGAAGATGTCATGTTTTCACAAAAATTTGAGCGTTTTCCTCACCCGGCGGATCAGAAAACGCCAAATTTTTGAAAGTGGTTGAGTTTGGAAGATGTCATGTATTCTGAAAAAACCCTAAACACTCAAATTTTTGAGAAAATATGACATCTTCCAACCCTAACCCTAACCCTAACCCTAACTTTAACCCTAACCCTAACCCTAACTTTAACCCTAACTCTAACACTAACTTTGACCCTAACCCTAACCCTAACCCTGTCCCTAACCTTAACCCTAACCCTAACCCTAATCCTCACCCTAAACCTAACCCTAACCCTAACGCTAACCCTAACCCTAACCCTAACCCTAACCCTAACCCTGTCATGTCATGTTTTCTCCAAAAATTGAGCATATTCGTAACTTGGTGAGTCAGAAAATGCCAAATTTCTGAAAATTGGTGGAGTTTGGAAGATGTCAAGAAACCCTAAACGCTCAAATTTTTGAGAAAATATGAAATCGAGCAAACTCAAACATTTTCAAAAATTTGGCATTTTCTGACCTGCCAGCTGATGAAAATGCTCAATTTTTTGAGAAAACATGACATCTTCTAACCCTAACCCTAAACTTCACCCTGTCATGTCAAGTTTTCTCCAAAAATTGAGCGTTTTCCACACCAGGCGGGTCAGAAAACGCCAAATTTTTGAAAATGGTTGAGTTTGGAAGATTACATGTTTTCTGAAAAAACCCTAAACACTCAAATTTTTGAGAAAATATGACATCTTCCAACCCTAACCCTAACTTTAACCCTAACCCTAACCCTAACCCTAAACTTAACCGTAACCCTAAACCTAAATTTAACCCTAACCCTAACACTAACCGTAACCTTAACCGTAACCGTAACGCAAAACCTAACCCTTACCCTAACCCTAACCCAAACCCTAACCCTAACCCTAACCCTAACTCTAATGCTAACCCTTTTATGTCATGTTTTCTCCAAAATTTGAGCATTTTCCTCACCAGCCTGGTTAGAAAACACCAAATTTTTAAAAATGGTTGAGTTTGGAAGATGTCATGTTTTCACAAAAATTTGAGCGTTTTCCTCACCCGGCGGGTCAGAAAACCCCAAATTTTTGAAAGTGGTTGAGTTTGGAAGATGTCATGTATTCTGAAAAAACCCTAAACACTCAAATTTTTGAGAAAATATGACATCTTCCAACCCTAACCCTAAAACTAACTTTAACCCTAACCCTAACCCTAACCCTAACCTTAACCCTAATTCTAACACTAACTTTGACCCTAACCCTAACCCTAACCCTGTCCCTAACTTAACCCTAACCCTAACCCTCACCCTCACCCTAAACCTAACCCTAACCCTGACGCTAACCCTAACCCTAACCCTAACCCTAACCCTAACCCTAACCCTGTCATGTCATGTTTTCTCCAAAAATTGAGCATATTCGTAACCCGGTGATTCAGAAAATGCCAAATTTCTGAAAATTGGTGGAGTTTGGAAGATGTCAAGAAACCCTAAACGCTCAAATTTTTGAGAAAATATGAAATCTACCAAATTCAAACATTTTCAAAAATTTGGCATTTTCTGACCTGCGAGCTGGTGAAAATGCTCAATTTTTTGAGAAAACATGACATCTTCTAACCCTAACCCTAACCCTAACCCTGTCATGTCAAGTTTTCTCCAAAAATTGAGCGTTTTCCTCACCAGGTGGGTCAGAAAACGCCAAATTTTTGAAACTGGTTGAGTTTGGAAGATTACATGTTTTCTGAAAAAACCCTAAACACTCAAATTTTTGAGAAAATATGACATCTTCCAACCCTAACCCTAACCCTAACTTTAACCCTAACCCTAACCCTAACCTTAACCGTAACCCTAAACCTAAATTTAACCCTAACCCTAACACTAACCGTAACCTTAACCGTAACCGTAACGCAAAACCTAACCCTAACCCGAACCCTAACCCTAACTCTATCTCCAAACCTAACCCTAACACTAAACCTAACCCTAACCCTAATCCTAACCCTAACGCTAACGCTAACCCTAACCCTAACCCTAACCCTCAGCCTGTCATGTCATGTTTTCTCCAAAAATTGAGCGTTTTCCTCACCCGGCGAGTCAGAAATGGCCAAATTTTTGAAAACGGTCGAGTTTGGAAGGTGTCATGTTTTCTCAAAGATTTGAGCATTTTCCTCCCCCGGCGAGTCAGAAAACGCCAAATTTTTGAAAATGGAAGAGTTTGGAAGATGTCATGTTTTCTCAAGAAACCCTAAATGCTCAAATTTTTGAGAAAATATGAAATCTACCAAACTCAAACATTTTCAAAAATTTGGCGTTTTCTGACGTGCCAGGTGAGTAAAATGCTCAATTTTTTGAGAAAACATGATATCTTCTAACCCTAACCCTAACACTAACATTAACCCTAAGCGTAAGCCTAACCCTAACCCGAACCCTAACCCAAAACCGAACCAGAATCGTAACCCTAACCCTAACCCTAACCCTAACCCTAACCCTGTCATGTCAAGTTTTCTCCAAAAATTGAGCGTTTTCCTCACAAGGCAGGTCAGAAAACGCCAAATTTTTTAAAAATGTCGAGTTTGGAAGATGTCATGTTTTCTCAAAAATTTGAGCATTTTCCTCACCCAGCGGGTCAGAAAACGACACATTTTTGAAAATAGTTGCGTTTGGAAGATGTCATGTTTTCTGAAAAAACTCTAAAAACTCAAATTTTTGAGAAAATATGACATATTCCAACCCTAACCCTAACCCTAACCCTAACCCTAACCCTAACCCTAAGGCGAACCCTGTCATGTCAAGTTTTCTCCAAAAATTGAGCGTTTTCCTCACCAGGCGGGTCAGAAAACACCAAATTTTTAAAAATGGTTGAGTTTGGAAGATGTCATGTTTTCCCAAAAATTTGAGCGTTTTCCTCACCCGGCAGGTCAGAAAACGCCAAATTTTTGAAAGTGGTTGAGTTTGGAAGATGTCATGTATTCTGAAAAAACCCTAAAAACTCAAATTTTTGAGAAAATATGACATCTTCCAACCCTAACCCTTACCCTAATCCTAACCCTAACCCTAACCCTAACGCTAACCCCAACTTTAAACCTAACCCTAACCCTAACACTAACCCTAACCCTAACGCAAACCCTGTCATGTCAAGTTTTCTCCAAAATTTGAGCGTTTTCCTCACCCGGCAGATTAGAAAACACCTAATTTTTGAACATGGTTGAGTTTGGAAGATGTCATGTTTGCTCAAAAAACCCTAAACACTCAAATTTTTGAGAAAATATGACAACTTCCAACCCTAACCCTGACCCTAACCCTAACTTTAACCCTAACCCTAACCCTAACCCTAACTTTAACCCTAACCCTAACCCTAACTTTAACCCTAACCTTAACCCTAACCCTAACCCTAACCCTTACGCTAACCCTAAACCTAACCCTAACCCTATCCCTAAACCTAACCCTAACCCTAACCCTAACTCTATCCCTAACCCTAACCCTAACCCTAACCCTGTCATGTCAAATCTTCTCCAAAAATTGAGCAATTTCCTTACAAGGTGGGTCAGAAAACGCCAAATATTTAAATATGGTCGATTTTGGAAGATGTCATGTTTTCTCAAAGATTTCAGCGTTTTCCTCACCCGGCTGGTCAGAAAACGCCAAATATTTAAATATGGTCAATTTTGGAAGATGTCATGTTTTCTCAAAAATTTGAGCATTTTCCTCACCTGGTGGGTCAGAAAACTCCAAATTTTTGAAGATGGTCAAGTTTGGAAGATGTCATATTTTCTCAAAAATTTGAGTGTTTTCCTCACCCGGCGGGTCTGAAAATGCCAAATTTTTGAAAATCGTCGAGTTCGTAAAATGTCATGTTTTCCCAAAAATTTGAGTGTTTTCCTCACCTGGCGGGTCAGAAAAAGCCAAATTGTTGAAAATGGTCGAGTTTGGAAGATGTCATGTTTTCTCAAAAATTTGAATGTTTTCCTCACCGGGCGGGTCAGAAAACGGCAAATTGTTGAAAATGGTCGAGCTTTGAAGATGTCATGTTTTCTCAAGAAACCCTAAACGCTCAAATTTTTGAGAAAATATGAAATCTACCAAACTCAAACATTTTCAAAAATTTGGCGTTTTCTGACCTGCCAGGTAAGGGAAATGCTCAATTTTTTGAGAAAACATGACATCTTCCAACACTAATCCTAACCCTAACCCTAACCCTAAAACTAACCCTAAGCGTAAGCCTAACCCTAACCCAAACCCTTACCCTAACCCTAAACCTAACCCTAACCCTAACCGTAACCCTAACACTAACTCTAACCCTAACCCTAACCCTAACCCTAACACTAACCCTAAGCGTAAGCCTAACCCTTACCCGAACCCGAACCCAAACACTAACCCTAACCCTAACCCTAAGCATAACCCTAACCCTGTCATGTCAAATCTTCTCCAAAAATTGAGCATTTTCCTCACAAGGCGGGTCAGAATACGCCAAATATTTAAATATGGTCGATTTTGGATGATTGTCATGTTTTCTCAAAAATTTGAGCGTTTTCCTCACCCGGCGGGTCAGAAAATGCCAAATTTTTGAAAATAGTTGCGTTTGGAAGATGTCATGTTTTCTGAAAAAACCCTAAAACTCAATTTTTTGAGAAAATATGACATATGCCAACCCTAACCCTAACCCCAACCCTAACTTTAACCCTAACCCTAAGCCTAACCCTAACCTTAACCTTAACCCTATCCCTAACCCTAACCCTAATCCTAACCCTGTCATGTCATGTTCTCTCTAAAATTTGAGGGTTTTCCTCACCTGGCAGGTCAGAAAATGCCAAATTTTTGAAAATGTTTGAGTTTGGAAAATGTCATGTTTTCCCAAAAATTTGAGTGTTTTCCTCACCCGGCGAGTCAGAAAAGACCTAATTTTTGAACATGGTCGAGTTTGGAAGATGTCATGTTTGCTCAAAAAACCCTAAACGCTTAAACTTTTGAGAAAATATGACATCTTCCAAAAACGACCATTTTCAAAAATTTGGCATTTTCTGACCTGCCTTGTGAGGAAAACGCTCAATTTTTTGAGAAAACATGACATCTTCCAACCCTAACCCTAACCCTAAACCTAAACCTAACAATAACCCTAACCGTAACCCTAACACTAACTCTAACTCTAACCCTAACCCTAACTCTAACTCTATCCCTAAACGTAACCCTAACCCTAACCCTAACCCTAACCCTAACCCTAACCCTAACCCTAACCCTAATGCTAACCCTGTCATGTCAAGTTTTCTCCAAAATTTGAGCTTTTTCCTCACCAGGCTGGTTAGAAAACACCAAATTTTAAAAAATGGTTGAGTTTGGAAGATGTCATGTTTTCACAAAAATTTGAGCGTTTTCCTCACCCGGCGGGTCAGAAAACGCCAAATTTTTGAAAGTGGTTGAGTTTGGAAGATGTCATGTTTTCTCAAGAAACCCTAATCGCTCAAATTTTGGAGAAAATATGAAATCTACCAAACTCAAACATTTTCAAAAATTTGTCATTTTCTGACCGGCCAGGTGAGGAAAATGCTCAATTTTTTGAGAAAACATGACATCTTCCAACCCTAACCCTAACCCTTACCCTAACCCTAAACCTAACCCTAACCCTAACCGTAACCCTAACACTAACTCTAACCCTAACCCTAACCCTAACACTAACCCTAAGCGTAAGCCTAACCCTTACCCGAACCCGAACCCAAACACTAACCCTAACCCTAACCCTAAGCATAACCCTAACCCTGTCATGTCAAATCTTCTCCAAAAATTGAGCATTTTCCTCACAAGGCGGGTCAGAATACGCCAAATATTTAAATATGGTCGATTTTGGATGATTGTCATGTTTTCTCAAAAATTTGAGCGTTTTCCTCACCCGGCGGGTCAGAAAATGCCAAATTTTTGAAAATAGTTGCGTTTGGAAGATGTCATGTTTTCTGAAAAAACCCTAAAACTCAATTTTTTGAGAAAATATGACATATGCCAACCCTAACCCTAACCCCAACCCTAACTTTAACCCTATCCCTAAGCCTAACCCTAACCTTAACCTTAACCCTATCCCTAACCCTAACCCTAATCCTAACCCTGTCATGTCATGTTCTCTCTAAAATTTGAGGGTTTTCCTCACCTGGCAGGTCAGAAAATGCCAAATTTTTGAAAATGTTTGAGTTTGGAAAATGTCATGTTTTCCCAAAAATTTGAGTGTTTTCCTCACCCGGCGAGTCAGAAAAGACCTAATTTTTGAACATGGTCGAGTTTGGAAGATGTCATGTTTGCTCAAAAAACCCTAAACGCTTAAACTTTTGAGAAAATATGACATCTTCCAAAAACGACCATTTTCAAAAATTTGGCATTTTCTGACCTGCCTTGTGAGGAAAACGCTCAATTTTTTGAGAAAACATGACATCTTCCAACCCTAACCCTAACCCTAAACCTAAACCTAACAATAACCCTAACCGTAACCCTAACACTAACTCTAACTCTAACCCTAACCCTAACTCTAACTCTATCCCTAAACGTAACCCTAACCCTAACCCTAACCCTAACCCTAACCCTAATGCTAACCCTTTTATGTCATGTTTTCTCCAAAATTTGAGCATTTTCCTCACCAGCCTGGTTAGAAAACACCAAATTTTTAAAAATGGTTGAGTTTGGAAGATGTCATGTTTTCACAAAAATTTGAGCGTTTTCCTCACCCGGCGGATCAGAAAACGCCAAATTTTTGAAAGTGGTTGAGTTTGGAAGATGTCATGTATTCTGAAAAAACCCTAAACACTCAAATTTTTGAGAAAATATGACATCTTCCAACCCTAACCCTAACCCTAACCCTAACTTTAACCCTAACCCTAACCCTAACTTTAACCCTAACTCTAACACTAACTTTGACCCTAACCCTAACCCTAACCCTGTCCCTAACCTTAACCCTAACCCTAACCCTAATCCTCACCCTAAACCTAACCCTAACCCTAACGCTAACCCTAACCCTAACCCTAACCCTAACCCTAACCCTGTCATGTCATGTTTTCTCCAAAAATTGAGCATATTCGTAACTTGGTGAGTCAGAAAATGCCAAATTTCTGAAAATTGGTGGAGTTTGGAAGATGTCAAGAAACCCTAAACGCTCAAATTTTTGAGAAAATATGAAATCGAGCAAACTCAAACATTTTCAAAAATTTGGCATTTTCTGACCTGCCAGCTGATGAAAATGCTCAATTTTTTGAGAAAACATGACATCTTCTAACCCTAACCCTAAACTTCACCCTGTCATGTCAAGTTTTCTCCAAAAATTGAGCGTTTTCCACACCAGGCGGGTCAGAAAACGCCAAATTTTTGAAAATGGTTGAGTTTGGAAGATTACATGTTTTCTGAAAAAACCCTAAACACTCAAATTTTTGAGAAAATATGACATCTTCCAACCCTAACCCTAACTTTAACCCTAACCCTAACCCTAACCCTAAACTTAACCGTAACCCTAAACCTAAATTTAACCCTAACCCTAACACTAACCGTAACCTTAACCGTAACCGTAACGCAAAACCTAACCCTTACCCTAACCCTAACCCAAACCCTAACCCTAACCCTAACCCTAACCCTAACCCTAATGCTAACCCTTTTATGTCATGTTTTCTCCAAAATTTGAGCATTTTCCTCACCAGCCTGGTTAGAAAACACCAAATTTTTAAAAATGGTTGAGTTTGGAAGATGTCATGTTTTCACAAAAATTTGAGCGTTTTCCTCACCCGGCGGGTCAGAAAACCCCAAATTTTTGAAAGTGGTTGAGTTTGGAAGATGTCATGTATTCTGAAAAAACCCTAAACACTCAAATTTTTGAGAAAATATGACATCTTCCAACCCTAACCCTAAAACTAACTTTAACCCTAACCCTAACCCTAACCCTAACCTTAACCCTAATTCTAACACTAACTTTGACCCTAACCCTAACCCTAACCCTGTCCCTAACTTAACCCTAACCCTAACCCTCACCCTCACCCTAAACCTAACCCTAACCCTGACGCTAACCCTAACCCTAACCCTAACCCTAACCCTAACCCTAACCCTGTCATGTCATGTTTTCTCCAAAAATTGAGCATATTCGTAACCCGGTGATTCAGAAAATGCCAAATTTCTGAAAATTGGTGGAGTTTGGAAGATGTCAAGAAACCCTAAACGCTCAAATTTTTGAGAAAATATGAAATCTACCAAATTCAAACATTTTCAAAAATTTGGCATTTTCTGACCTGCGAGCTGGTGAAAATGCTCATTTTTTTGAGAAAACATGACATCTTCTAACCCTAACCCTAACCCTAACCCTGTCATGTCAAGTTTTCTCCAAACATTGAGCGTTTTCCTCACCAGGTGGGTCAGAAAACGCCAAATTTTTGAAACTGGTTGAGTTTGGAAGATTACATGTTTTCTGAAAAAACCCTAAACACTCAAATTTTTGAGAAAATATGACATCTTCCAACCCTAACCCTAACCCTAACTTTAACCCTAACCCTAACCCTAACCTTAACCGTAACCCTAAACCTAAATTTAACCCTAACCCTAACACTAACCGTAACCTTAACCGTAACCGTAACGCAAAACCTAACCCTAACCCGAACCCTAACCCTAACTCTATCTCCAAACCTAACCCTAACACTAAACCTAACCCTAACCCTAATCCTAACCCTAACGCTAACGTTAACCCTAACCCTAACCCTAACCCTCAGCCTGTCATGTCATGTTTTCTCCAAAAATTGAGCGTTTTCCTCACCCGGCGAGTCAGAAATGGCCAAATTTTTGAAAACGGTCGAGTTTGGAAGGTGTCATGTTTTCTCAAAGATTTGAGCATTTTCCTCCCCCGGCGAGTCAGAAAACGCCAAATTTTTGAAAATGGAAGAGTTTGGAAGATGTCATGTTTTCTCAAGAAACCCTAAATGCTCAAATTTTTGAGAAAATATGAAATCTACCAAACTCAAACATTTTCAAAAATTTGGCGTTTTCTGACGTGCCAGGTGAGTAAAATGCTCAATTTTTTGAGAAAACATGATATCTTCTAACCCTAACCCTAACACTAACATTAACCCTAAGCGTAAGCCTAACCCTAACCCGAACCCTAACCCAAAACCGAACCAGAATCGTAACCCTAACCCTAACCCTAACCCTAACCCTAACCCTGTCATGTCAAGTTTTCTCCAAAAATTGAGCGTTTTCCTCACAAGGCAGGTCAGAAAACGCCAAATTTTTTAAAAATGTCGAGTTTGGAAGATGTCATGTTTTCTCAAAAATTTGAGCGTTTTCCTCACCCAGCGGGTCAGAAAACGACACATTTTTGAAAATAGTTGCGTTTGGAAGATGTCATGTTTTCTGAAAAAACTCTAAAAACTCAAATTTTTGAGAAAATATGACATATTCCAACCCTAACCCTAACCCTAACCCTAACCCTAACCCTAACCCTAACCCTAAGGCGAACCCTGTCATGTCAAGTTTTCTCCAAAAATTGAGCGTTTTCCTCACCAGGCGGGTCAGAAAACACCAAATTTTTAAAAATGGTTGAGTTTGGAAGATGTCATGTTTTCCCAAAAATTTGAGCGTTTTCCTCACCCGGCAGGTCAGAAAACGCCAAATTTTTGAAAGTGGTTGAGTTTGGAAGATGTCATGTATTCTGAAAAAACCCTAAAAACTCAAATTTTTGAGAAAATATGACATCTTCCAACCCTAACCCTTACCCTAATCCTAACCCTAACCCTAACCCTAACGCTAACCCCAACTTTAAACCTAACCCTAACCCTAACACTAACCCTAACCCTAACGCAAACCCTGTCATGTCAAGTTTTCTCCAAAATTTGAGCGTTTTCCTCACCCGGCAGATTAGAAAACACCTAATTTTTGAACATGGTTGAGTTTGGAAGATGTCATGTTTGCTCAAAAAACCCTAAACACTCAAATTTTTGAGAAAATATGACAACTTCCAACCCTAACCCTGACCCTAACCCTAACTTTAACCCTAACCCTAACCCTAACCCTAACTTTAACCCTAACCCTAACCCTAACTTTAACCCTAACCTTAACCCTAACCCTAACCCTAACCCTTACGCTAACCCTAAACCTAACCCTAACCCTATCCCTAAACCTAACCCTAACCCTAACCCTAACTCTATCCCTAACCCTAACCCTAACCCTAACCCTGTCATGTCAAATCTTCTCCAAAAATTGAGCAATTTCCTTACAAGGTGGGTCAGAAAACGCCAAATATTTAAATATGGTCGATTTTGGAAGATGTCATGTTTTCTCAAAGATTTCAGCGTTTTCCTCACCCGGCTGGTCAGAAAACGCCAAATATTTAAATATGGTCAATTTTGGAAGATGTCATGTTTTCTCAAAAATTTGAGCATTTTCCTCACCTGGTGGGTCAGAAAACTCCAAATTTTTGAAGATGGTCAAGTTTGGAAGATGTCATATTTTCTCAAAAATTTGAGTGTTTTCCTCACCCGGCGGGTCTGAAAATGCCAAATTTTTGAAAATCGTCGAGTTCGTAAAATGTCATGTTTTCCCAAAAATTTGAGTGTTTTCCTCACCTGGCGGGTCAGAAAAAGCCAAATTGTTGAAAATGGTCGAGTTTGGAAGATGTCATGTTTTCTCAAAAATTTGAATGTTTTCCTCACCGGGCGGGTCAGAAAACGGCAAATTGTTGAAAATGGTCGAGCTTTGAAGATGTCATGTTTTCTCAAGAAACCCTAAACGCTCAAATTTTTGAGAAAATATGAAATCTACCAAACTCAAACATTTTCAAAAATTTGGCGTTTTCTGACCTGCCAGGTAAGGGAAATGCATCTTCCAACACTAATCCTAACCCTAACCCTAACCCTAAAACTAACCCTAAGCGTAAGCCTAACCCTAACCCGAACCCTAACCCGTACCCGAACCCTAACCCGAACCCTAACCCTAACCCTAGCCCTAACCTATCCCTATTCCTAACCCTAACCTTAACCCTGTCATGTCAAGTTTTCACCAAAAATTGAGCAATTTCCTTACAAGGTGGGTCAGAAAACGCCAGTTTTTTAAAAATGGTCGAGTTTGGAAGATGTCATGTTTTCTCAAAGATTTGAGCGTTTTCCTCCCCCGGCTGGTCAGAAAACGCCAAATTTTTGAAAATGGAAGAGTTTGGAAGATGTCATGTTTTCTCAAAAATTTGAATGTTTTCCTCACCCGGCGGGTCAGAAAACGGCAAATTGTTGAAAATAGTAGCGTTTGGAAGATGTCATGTTTTCTGAAAAAACCCTAAAACTCAAATTTTTGAGAAAACATGACATCTTCCAACCCTAACCCAAACCCAAACCTTAACCCTAACCCTAACCCTAACACTAACTCTAACCCTAACCCTTACCCTAACCCTAACCCTAACCCTTTCATGTCGTGTTTTCTCAAAAAAATGAGTGTGTTCCTCACCTGGTGGGTCAGAAAACTCCAAATTTTTGAAGATGGTCAAGTTTGGAAGATGTCATATATTCTCAAAAATTTGAGTGTTTTCCTCACCCGGCGGGTCTGAAAATGCCAAATTTTTGAAAATGGTCGAGTTCGGAAAATGTCATGTTTTCCCAAAAATTTGAGCGTTTTCCTCACCTGGCGGGTCAGAAAACGCCAAATTTATTAAAATGCTCAAGTTTGGAAGATGTCATGTTTTCTCAAGAAACGCTAAACGCTCAAATTTTTGAGAAAATATGAAATCTACCAAACTCATACATTTTCAAAAATTTGGCATTTACTGACCTGCCTTGTGAGGAAAACGCTCAATTTTTTGAGAAAACATGACATCTTCCAACCCTAACCCTAACCCTAACCCTAACCCTAACCCTAAGCGTAAGCCTAACCCTTACCCGAACCCTAACCCGAACCCTAACCCTAACCCTAACCCTAACCCTAGCCCTAACCCTATCCCTATTCCTAACCCTAACCTTAACCCTGTCATGTCAAGTTTTCTCCAAAAATTGAGCATTTTCCTTACAAGGCGGGTCAGAAAACGCCAAATTTTTGACAATAGTTGCGTTTGGAAGATGTCATGTTTTCTGAAAAAACCCTAAATCTCAATTTTTTGAGAAAATATGACATATTCCAACCCTAACCCTATTCCGAACCCTAACCCCAACCCTAACTTTAACCCTAAGCCTAAGCCTAAACCTAACCCTAACCTTAACCCTAACCCTAACCCAAACCCTAATCCTAACCCTGTCATGTCATGTTTTCTCAAAAATTTGAGGGTTTTCCTCACCCGGCGGGTGAGAAAACGCCAAATTGTTGAAAATGCTTGAGTTTGGAAAATATCATGTTTTCTGAAAAAACCCTAAACACTCAAATTTTTGAGAAAATATGACATCTTCCAAGATGTCATGTTTTCTGAAAAAACCCTAAACACTCAAATTTTTGAGAAAATATGACATCTTCCAACCCTAACCCTAACGCTAACCCTAACCCTAACCCTAACTTTAACCATAACCGTGACTTTAACCGTAACCCTAACCCTAACCCTAATTCTAACCCTAACCCTAACCCTAACGCTAACCCTACCCCTATCCCTACCCCTAACCCTAACCCTAACTCTATCCCTAAACCTAACCCTAACCCTAACCCTAACCCTAACCCTAACTTTAACCATAACCGTGACTTTAACCGTAACCCTAACCCTAACCCTAATTCTAACCCTAACCCTAACCCTAACGCTAACCCTACCCCTACCCCTAACCCTAACCCTAACTCTATCCCTAAACCTAACCCTAACCCTAACCCTAACCCTAACCCTAACCCTATCCCTAACCGTAACCCTAACTCTAACCCTGTCATATCATGTGTTCTCAAAAATTTGAGGGTTTTCCGCACCCGGCAGGTCAGAAAACGCCAAATTTTTGAAAATGGTCGAGTTTGGAAGATGTCATGTTTTCTCAAAAATTTGAGCGTTTTCCTCACCTGGCAAGTCAGAAAACACCTAATTTTTGAACATGGTCGAATTTGGAAGATGTCATGTTTTCTCAAAAAACCCTAAACACTCAAACTTTTGAGAAAATATGACATCTTCCAAACACGACCATTTTCAAAAATTTGGCATTTTCTGACCTGCCTTGTGAGGAAAACGCTCAATTTTTTTGAGAAAACATGACATCTTCCAACCCTAACCCTAACCCTCACCCTAACCTTGTCATGTCATGTTTTCTCCAAAAATTGAGGGTTTTCCTCACCCGGCGGGTCAGAAAACGCCAAATTTTTGAAATTGGTTGAGTTTGGAAGATGTCATGTTTTCTGAAAAAACCCTAAACACTCAAATTTTTGAGAAAATATGACATCTTCCAACCCTAACCCTAACCCTAACCCTAACTCTAACTTTAACCCTAACCCTAACCCTAACTTTAACCATAACCGTGACTTTAACCCTAACCCTAACCCTAATTCTAACCCTAACCCTAACCCTAACCCTAACCCTAACCCTAACGCTAATCCTACCCCTACCCCTAACCCTAACCCTAACTCTATCCCTAACCCTAACCCTAACCCTCACCCTAACCCTGTCATGTCATGTTTTCTCCAAAAATTGAGAGTTTTCCTCACCCGGCGAGTCAGAAAACGCCAAATTTTTGAAATTGGTTGAGTTTGGAAGATGTCATGTTTTCTGAAAAAACCCTAAACACTCAAATTTTTGAGAAAATATGACATCTTCCAAGATGTCATGTTTTCTGAAAAAACCCTAAACACTCAAATTTTTGAGAAAATATGACATCTTCCAACCCTAACCCTAACCCTAACCCTAACCCTAACCCTAACTTTAACCATAACCGTGACTTTAACCGTAACCCTAACCCTAACCCTAATTCTAACCCTAACCCTAACCCTAACCCTAACGCTAACCCTACCCCTATCCCTACCCCTAACCCTAACCCTAACTCTATCCCTAAACCTAACCCTAACCCTAACCCTAACCCTAACCCTAACTTTAACCATAACCGTGACTTTAACCGTAACCCTAACCCTAACCCTAATTCTAACCCTAACCCTAACCCTAACGCTAACCCTACCCCTACCCCTACCCCTAACCCTAACTCTATCCCTAAACCTAACCCTAACCCTAACCCTAACCCTAACCCTAACCCTATCCCTAACCGTAAACCTAACTCTAACCCTGTCATATCATGTGTTCTCAAAAATTTGAGGGTTTTCCGCACCCGGCAGGTCAGAAAACGCCAAATTTTTGAAAATGGTCGAGTTTGGAAGATGTCATGTTTTCTCAAAAATTTGAGCGTTTTCCTCACCGGGCAAGTCAGAAAACACCTAATTTTTGAACATGGTCGAATTTGGAAGATGTCATGTTTTCTCAAAAAACCCTAAACGCTCAAACTTTTGAGAAAATATGACATCTTCCAAACACGACCATTTTCAAAAATTTGGCATTTTCTGACCTGCCTTGTGAGGAAAACGCTCAATTTTTTTGAGAATACATGACATCTTCCAACCCTAACCCTAACCCTCACCCTAACCTTGTCATGTCATGTTTTCTCCAAAAATTGAGGGTTTTCCTCACCCGGCGGGTCAGAAAACGCCAAATTTTTGAAATTGGTTGAGTTTGGAAGATGTCATGTTTTCTGAAAAAACCCTAAACACTCAAATTTTTGAGAAAATATGACATCTTCCAACCCTAACCCTAACCCTAACCCTAACTCTAACTTTAACCCTAACCCTAACCCTAACTTTAACCATAACCGTGACTTTAACCCTAACCCTAACCCTAATTCTAACCCTAACCCTAACCCTAACCCTAACGCTAATCCTACCCCTACCCCTAACCCTAACCCTAACTCTATCCCTAACCCTAACCCTAACCCTCACCCTAACCCTGTCATGTCATGTTTTCTCCAAAAATTGAGAGTTTTCCTCACCCGGCGAGTCAGAAAACGCCAAATTTTTGAAATTGGTTGAGTTTGGAAGATGTCATGTTTTCTGAAAAAACCCTAAACACTCAAATTTTTGAGAAAATATGACATCTTCCAAGATGTCATGTTTTCTGAAAAAACCCTAAACACTCAAATTTTTGAGAAAATATGACATCTTCCAACCCTAACCCTAACCCTAACCCTAACCCTAACCCTAACTTTAACCATAACCGTGACTTTAACCGTAACCCTAACCCTAACCCTAATTCTAACCCTAACCCTAACCCTAACGCTAACCCTACCCCTATCCCTACCCCTAACCCTAACCCTAACTCTATCCCTAAACCTAACCCTAACCCTAACCCTAACCCTAACCCTATCCCTAACCGTAACCCTAACTCTAACCCTGTCATATCATGTGTTCTCAAAAATTTGAGGGTTTTCCGCACCCGGCAGGTCAGAAAACGCCAAATTTTTGAAAATGGTCGAGTTTGGAAGATGTCATGTTTTCTCAAAAATTTGAGCGTTTTCCTCACCGGGCAAGTCAGAAAACACCTAATTTTTGAACATGGTCGAATTTGGAAGATGTCATGTTTTCTCAAAAAACCCTAAACGCTCAAACTTTTGAGAAAATATGACATCTTCCAAACACGACCATTTTCAAAAATTTGGCATTTTCTGACCTGCCTTGTGAGGAAAACGCTCAATTTTTTTGAGAAAACATGACATCTTCCAACCCTAACCCTAACCCTCACCCTAACCTTGTCATGTCATGTTTTCTCCAAAAATTGAGGGTTTTCCTCA
This sequence comes from Anolis sagrei, assembly GCF_037176765.1. Classification (NCBI taxonomy): domain Eukaryota; kingdom Metazoa; phylum Chordata; class Lepidosauria; order Squamata; family Anolidae; genus Anolis; species Anolis sagrei. The sequence goes on from NC_090023.1 coordinate 168,062,926, forward strand.
CCCGGCGGGTCAGAAAACGCCAAATTTTTGAAATTGGTTGAGTTTGGAAGATGTCATGTTTTCTGAAAAAACCCTAAACACTCAAATTTTTGAGAAAATATGACATCTTCCAACCCTAACCCTAACCCTAACCCTAACTCTAACTTTAACCCTAACCCTAACCCTAACTTTAACCATAACCGTGACTTTAACCCTAACCCTAACCCTAATTCTAACCCTAACCCTAACCCTAACCCTAACGCTAATCCTACCCCTACCCCTAACCCTAACCCTAACTCTATCCCTAAACCTAACCCTAACCCAAACCCTAACCCTAACCCTAACCCTAACCCTATCCCTAACCCTAACCCTAACTCTAACCCTGTCATATCATGTGTTCTTCAAAAATTGAGGGTTTTCCTCACCCGGCGAGTCAGAAAACGCCAAATTTTTGAAATTGGTTGAGTTTGGAAGATGTCATGTTTTCTGAAAAAACCCTAAACACTCAAATTTTTGAGAAAATATGATATCTTCCAACCCTAACCCTAACCCTAACTTTAACCCTAACCCTAACTTTAACCATAACCGTGACTTTAACCCTAACCCTAACCCTAATTCTAACCCTAACCCTAACCCTAACGCTAACCCTACCCCTACCCCTAACCCTAACCCTAACTCTATCCCTAAACCTAACCCTAACCCTAACCCTAACCCTAACCCTAACCCTAACCCTAACCCTATCCCTAACCCTAACCCTAACTCTAACCCTGTCATATCATGTGTTCTCCATAAATTGAGGGTTTTCCCCACCTGGCGAGTCAGAAAATGCCAAATTATTGAAATTGGTTGAGTTTGGAAGATGTCATGTTTTCTGAAAAAACACTAAAACTCAAATTTTTGAGAAAATATGACATATTCCAACCCTAACCCTAACCCGAACCCTAACCCCAACCCTAACTTTAACCCTAAGCCTAAGCCTAAACCTAACCCTAACCTTAACCCTAACCCTAACCCTAACCCTAACCCAAACCCTAATCCTAACCCTGTCATGTCATGTTTTCCCAAAAATTTGAGCATTTTCCTCACCCGGCGGGTCAGAAAATACCTAATTTTTGAACATGGTCGAGTTTGGAAGATGTCATGTTTGCTCAAAAAACCCTAAACACTCAAATTTTTGAGAAAATATGATATATTCGAACCTTAATCCTAACCCTAACCCCAACCCTAACCTTAACCCTAACCCTAATCCTTACCCTAACCTTAACCCTAACCCTAACCCTAACCCTAACCCTAACCCTAACCCTAACCCTAACCCTAATCCTAACCCTGTCATGTCATGAGTTCTCAAAAATTTGAGTGTTTTCCTCACCAGGCAAGTCAGAAAACACCTAATTTTTGAACATGGTCGAGTTTGGAAGATGTCATGTTTTCTCAAAAAACCCTAAACGCTCATATTTTTGAGAAAATATGACATCTTCCAAACACGACCATTTTCAAAAATTTGGCATTTTCTGACCTGCCTTGTGAGGAAAACGCTCAATTTTTTGAGAAAACATGACATCTTCCAACCCTAACCATAACCCTCACCCTAACCCTGTCATGTCATGTTTTCTCCAAAAATTGAGGGTTTTCCTCACCCGGCGAGTCAGAACACGCCAAATTTTTGAAATTGGTTGAGTTTGGAAGATGTCATGTTTTCTGAAAAAACCCTAAACACTCAAATTTTTGAGAAAATATGACATCTTCCAACTCTAACCCTAACCCTAACCCTAACTTTAACCATAACCGTGACTTTAACCCTAACCCTAACCCTAACCCTAACCATAATTCTAACCCTAACCCTAACCCTAACGCTAACCCTACCCCTACCCCTACCCCTAACCCTAACTCTATCCCTAACCTTAACCCTAACCCTAACCCTAACCCTAACCCTATCCCTAACCCTAACCCTATCCCTAACCGTAACCCTAACTCTAACCCTGTCATATCATGTGTTCTCAAAAATTTGAGGGTTTTCCTCACCCGGCAGGTCAGAAAACGCCAAATTTTTGAAAATGGTCGAGTTTGGAAGATGTCATGTTTTCTCAAAAATTTGAGCGTTTTCCTCACCGGGCAAGTCAGAAAACACCTAATTTTTGAACATGGTCGAGTTTGGAAGATGTCATGTTTTCTCAAAAAACCCTAAACGCTCAAATTTTTGAGAAAATATGACATCTTCCAAACACGACCATTTTCAAAAATTTGGCATTTTCTGACCTGCCTTGTGAGGAAAACGCTCAATTTTTTGAGAAAACATGACATCTTCCAACCCTAACCCTAACCCTCACCCTAACCTTGTCATGTCATGTTTTCTCTAAAAATTGAGGGTTTTCCTCACCCGGCGAGTCAGAAAACGCCAAATTTTTGAAATTGCTTGAGTTTGGAAGATGTCATGTTTTCTGAAAAAACCCTAAACACTCAAATTTTTGCGAAAATATGACATCTTCCAACGCTAACCCTAACCCTAACCCTAACCCTAACCCTAACGCTAACCCTACCCCTACCCCTACCCCTAACCCTAACTCTATCCCTAAACCTAACCCTAACCCTAACCCTAACCCTAACCCTAACCCTATCCCTAACCCTAACCCTAACTCTAACCCTGTCATATCATGTGTTCTCCAAAAATTGAGGGTTTTCCTCACCCGGCGAGTCAGAAAACGCCAAATTTTTGAAATTGGTAGAGTTTGGAAGATGTCATGTTTTCTGAAAACACCCTAAACAAATTTTTGAGAAAATATGACATCTTCCAACCCTAACCCTAACCCTAACCCTAACCCTAACTTTAACCCTAACCCTAACCCTAACTTTAACCATAACCGTGACTTTAACCCTAACCCTAACCCTAATTCTAACCCTAACCCTAACCCTAACGCTAACCCTACCCCTACCCCTAACCCTAACCCTAACTCTATCCTTAAACCTAACCCTAACCCTAACCCTAACCATAAACCTAACCCTAACCCTAACCCTAACCCTATCCCTAACCCTAACCCTAACTCTAACCCTGTCATATCATGTGTTCTCCAAAAAATGAGCATTTTCCTCACAATGCGGGTCAGAAAATTCCAAATTTTTTTAAATGGTCGAGTTTGGAAGATGTCATGTTTTCTCAAAGATTTGAGCGTTTTCCTCCCCCAGCGGGTCAGAAAACGCCAATTTTTTGAAAATGGAAGAGTTTGGAAGATGCCATGTTTTCTCAAGAAACCCTAAACGCTCAAATTTTTGAGAAAATATGAAATCTACCAAACTAAACATTTTCAAAAATTTGGCATTTTCTGACCTGCCAGGTGAGGAAAATGCTCATTTTTTTTGAGAAAACATGACATCTTCCAACACTAACCCTAACACTAACACTAACCCTAAGCGTAAGCCTAACCATAACCCGAACCCGAACCCGAACCCTAACCCTAACCCTAACCATATCCCTAACCCTGTCATGTCAAATCTTCTCCAAAAATTGAGCATTTTGCTCACAAGGCGGGTCAGAAAACGCCAAATGTTTAAATATGGTCGATTTTGGAAGATGTCATGTTTTCTCAAAAATTTGAACGTTTTCCTCACCCGGCGGGTCAGAAAACGCCAAATTTTTGAAAATAGTTGCGTTTGGAAAATGTCATGTTTTCTGAAAAAACCCTAAAACTCAAATTTTTGAGAAAATATGACATATTCCAACCCTAACCCTAACCTGAACCCTAACCCCAACCCTAACTTTAACCCTAAGCCAAACCCTAACCCTTACCCTAACCTTATCCCTAACCCTAACCCTAACCCTAACCCTAATCCTAACACTGTCATGTCATGTTTACTCAAAAATTTGAGGGTTTTCCTCACCCGGCGGGTCAGAAAACGCCAAATTTTTGAAAATGGTCAAGTTTGGAATATCTCATGTCTTCTCAAAAATTTGAGCATTTTCCTCACCAGGCAAGTCAGAAAACACCTAATTTTTGAACATGGTCGAGTTTGGAAGATGTTATGTTTTCTCAAAAAATTGAGCCTTTTCCTCCCCTGGAGGGTCAGAAAATGCCAAATTGTTGAAAATGGTCGAGCTTTGAAGATGTCATGTTCTCTCAAAAAATTGAGCGTTTTCCTCACCCGGCGGGTCGGAAAACGCCAAATTTAAAAAGTGGTTGTTTGGAAGATGTCATGTTTTCTCAAAAAACCCTAAACGCTCAAATTTTTGAGAAAATATGACATTTTCCAAAAATTTGGCATTTTCTGACCTGCCTTGTGAGGAAAACGCTCAATTTTTTGAGAAAACATGACATCTTCCAACCCTAACCCTAACCCTAACCCTAACGCTAACCTTAACCCTAACCCTAACCCTCACCCTAACCTTGTCATGTCATGTTTTCTCCAAAAATTGAGGGTTTTCCTCACCCGGCTAGTCAGAAAACGCCAAATTTTTGAAATTGGTTGAGTTTGGAAGATGTCATGTTTTCTGAAAAAACCCTAAACACTCAAATTTTTGAGAAAATATGACATCTTCCAACCCTAACCCTAACCCTAACTTTAACCCTAACCCTAACCCTAACTTTAACCCTAACCCTAACCCTAACTTTAACCCTAACCGTGACTTTAACCCTACCCCTAACCCTAACCCTAACTCTATCCCTAAACCTAACCCTAACCCTAACCCTAACCGTAACCCTATCCCTAACCCTAACCCTAACCCTAACCCTGTCATATCATGTGTTTGAGCATTTTCCTCACCCGGCAAGTCAGAAAACACCTAATTTTTGAACATGGTCGAGTTTGGAAGATGTCATGTTTTCACAAAAAAATTAGAATTTTCCTCACCCTGCAAGTCAGAAAACACCTAATTTTTGCACATGGTCGAGTTTGGAAGATGTCATGTTTTCTCAAAAAACCCTAAACGCTTAAATTTATGAGAAAATATGACATCTTCCAAACACGACCGTTTTCAAAATTTTGGTATTTTCTGACCTGCCTTGTGAGGAAAACGCTCAATCTTTTGAGAAAACATGACATCTTCCAACCCTAACCCTAACCCTAACCCTAACCCTAACCCTAATTCTAACCCGAACCCTTACCCTAACCCTAACCATTTCATGTCATGTTTTCTCAAAAAATTGAGCGTTTTCCTCACCTGGTGGGTCAGAAAACTCCAAATTTTTGAAGATGGTCAAGTTTGGAAGACGTCATATTTTCTCAAAAATTTGAGTGTTTTCCTCACCCGGCGGGTCTGAAAATGCCAAATTTTTGAAAATGGTCGAGTTCGGAAAATGTCATGTTTTCCCAAAAAATTGAGCGTTTTCCTCACCCGGCAGGTCAGAAAACGCCAAATTGTTGAAAACGGTTGAGTTTGGAAAAAGTCATGTTTTCTCAAAAAATTGAGCCTTTTCCTCCCCCGGAGGGTCAGAAAACCCTAAACGCTCAAATTTTTGAGAAAATATGACATCTACCAAACTCGACTATTTTTGGAAATTTGGCGTTTTCTGAACCGCAGGGTGATGAAAATGCTCATTTTTTTGAGTAAACATGATTTCTTCCAACCCTAACCCTTACCCAAACCCAAACCCAAACCCTAACCCTAACCCTAACCCTAACCCTAACCCTAACCGTAACCCTAACCCTAACCCTAACCCTGTCATGTCATGTTTTCTCAAAAAAATGAGCGTTTTCCTCACCCGGCGGGTTGGAAAACGCCAAATTTAGAAAGTGTTTGAGTTTGGAAAATGTCATGTTTTCCCAAAAATTTGAGCGTTTTCCTCACCCGGTGGGTCAGAAAACGCCAAATTTTTGAAAATGGTCGAGTTTGGAAGATGTCATGTTTTCTCAAAATTTGAGCGTTTTCCTCACCCGGCAAGTCAGAAAACACCTAATTTTTGAACATGGTCGAGTTTGGAAGATGTCATGTTTTCCCAAAAAATTGAGCGTTTTCCTCACCCGGCAGGTCAGAAAACGCCAAATTTTTGAAAATGGTCGAGTTTGGAAGATGTCATGTTTTCTCAAAATTTGAGCATTTTCCTCACCCGGCAAGTCAGAAAACACCTAATTTTTGAACATGGTCGAGTTTGGAAGATGTCATGTTATCTCAAAAAACCCTAAACGCTCAAATTTTTGAGAAAACATGACATCTTCCAACCCTACCCTAATCCTAACCCTAACTGTAACCCTAACACTAACTCTAACCCTAACCCTAACCTTACCCTAACCCTAACCCTAACCCTAACCCTAACCCTTTCATGTCATGCTTTCTCAAAAAATTGAGCGTTTTCCTCACCTGGTGGGTCAGACAACTCCAAATTTTTGAAGATGGTCAAGTTTGGAAGACGTCATATTTTCTCAAAAAATTGAGTGTTTTCCTCACACGGCGGGTCTGAAAATACCAAATTTTTGAAAATGGCTGAAAGGAAAATGTCATGTTTTCTCCAAAAATTGAGCCTTTTCCTCCCCCGGAGGGTCAGAAAACGGCAAATTGTTGAAAATGGTCGAGCTTTGAAGATGTCATGTTTTCTCAAAAATTTGAGCGTTTTCCTCACCCGGCGGGTCGGAAAACGCCAAATTTAGAAAGTGGTTGAGTTTGGAAGATGTCATGTTTTCTCAAAAAACCATAAACGCTCAAATTTTTAAGAAAATATGACATCTTCCAACCCTAACCCTAACTGTAACCCTAACACTAACTCTAACCCTAACCCTAACCCTTACCCTAACCCTAACCCTTTCATGTCATGTTTTCTCAAAAAATTGAGCGTTTTCCTCACCTGATGGGTCAGAAAACTCCAAATTTTTGAAGATGGTCAAGTTTGGAAGACGTCATATTTTCTCAAAAATTTGAGTGTTTTCCTCACACGGCGGGTCTGAAAATGCCAAATTTTTGAAAATGGTCGAGTTCGGAAAATGTCATGTTTTCCCAAAAATTTGAGCGTTTTCCTCACCTGGCGGGTCAGAAAAAGCCAAATTGTTGAAAATGGTCGAGTTTGGAGGAAGTCATGTTTTCTCAAAAAATTGAGCCTTTTCCTCCCCCGGAGGGTCAGAAAACGGCAAATTGTTGAAAATGGTCGACCTTTGAAGATGTCATGTTTTCTCAAAAATTTGAGTGTTTTCCTCACCCGGCGGGTCGGAAAACGCCAAATTTAGAAAGTGGTCGAGTTTGGAAGATGTCATGTTTTCTCAAAAAATTGAGCGTTTTCCTCACCTGGTGGGTCAGAAAACTCCAAATTTTTGAAGATGGTCAAGTTTGGAAGACGTCATATTTTCTCAAAAATTTGAGCGTTTTCCTCACCCGTCACAAAATACCTAATTTTTTTAACATGGTCGAGTTTGGAAGATGTCATGTTTTCTCAAAAAACCCTAAACGCTCAAATTTTTGAGAAAATATGACATCTACCAAACTCGACCATTTTCAAAAATTTGGCATTTTCTGACCCGCCAGGTGAGGAAAACGCTCATTTTTTTGAGAAAACATAACATCTTCCAGCCCTAACCCTAACCCTAACCCTAACCCTAACCCTAACCCTAACCCTAACCCTCACCCTCACCCTCACCCTCACCCTTACCCTCACCCTCACCCTGTCATGTCATGTTTTCTCCAAAAATTGAGCGTTTTCCTCACCCGGCGAGTCAGAAAACACCAAATTTGTGAAAATGGTTGAGTTTGGAAGATGTCATGTTCGCTCAAAAAACCCTAAACGCTCAATTTTTTTTAGAAAATATGACATCTTCCAAACTCGACTATTTTCCGAAATTTGGCGTTTTCTGAACTGCCGGGTGATGAAAATGCTCATTTTTTTTGAGTAAACATGATTTCTTCCAACCCTATCCCTTACCCAAACCCAAACCCTAACCCTAACCCTAACCCTAACCCTAACCCTAACCCTAACCCTGTCATGTCATGTTTTCTCAAAGAATTGAGCGTTTTCCTCACCCGGCGGGTCGGAAAACGCCAAATTTAGAAAGTGTTTGAGTTTGGAAAACGTCATGTTTTCCCAAAAATTTGAGCATTTTCCTCACCCGGCGCGTCAGAAAACGCCAAATTTTTAAAATGGTCGAGTTTGGAAGATGTCATGTTTTTCTCAAAAAATTGAGCCTTTTCCTCACCCGGCGGGTCAGAAAACGCCAAATTTTTGTAAATGGTCGAGTTTGGAAGATATCATGTTTTCGTGTTAGTGTGAGTGTTAGGATTACAAACAACATGATTCCAGGTGAAGTCTTATCAAGGCAGAAGAGAGTTAGGGTTAGGGTAAGGGTTAAGGTTAGCGTTAGCCTTAGGGTTTGGTTAGGCAAAATGTGATTCCAGGTGTGGCTAGGCTTAGGGTTAGACACAATGTGATTCCAGGTATGCTTAGAGTTAGGGTTAGGTTTAGGGTTAGAAACAATGTGATTCCAGGTGTGGTCTGTCCAAGGCAGAAGACAGTTAGGGTTAGCGTTAGGTTTAGATTTAGGGTTAGGGTTAGACATAATGTGATCTGACCATAATGTGATCTGTGTGTGTTCTGACCAAGGCAGAAGAGAGTTAGGGTTAGGGTTAGACACAATGAGATTCCAGGTTTGGTTTGACCAAGGCAGAAGAGAGTTAGAGTTAGGGTTAGGATTAGGATTAGGGTTAGGGTTAGGGTTAGGGTTAGGGTTAGGTTTGGGGTTGGGGATAGGGTTAGGGTTAGGATTAGGATTTGGATTAGGGTTAGGGTTAGGGTTAGAGTTAGGGTTAGACACAATGTGATTCCAGATGTGGTCTGACCAAGGCAGAAGATAGTTAGGGTTAGGGTTAGTGTTAGGGTTAGCGTTAGCGTTAGTCTTAGGGTTAGGTTTAGAAAAAATGTGATTCCAGGTGTGGCTAGGGTTAGGGGTACGGTTTCGGTTAGGGTTTGGGTTAGGGTTAGGGTTAGGGTTAGACACAATGTAATTCTAGGTGTGGTCAGACCAAGGTAGAAGAGAGTTAGGATTAGTTTAAGTGTTAGGGTCAGACACAATGTGATTCCAGGTGTGGTTAGGGTTAGGGTTAGACACAATTTGATTCCAGGTGTGGTCTGACTAAGACAGAAGAGAATTAGGGTTAGGATTAGCATTAGTATTAGGGGTTTGGCTTAGCGTTAGTGTTAGGGTTAGAGTAAGGCTTAGACACAATGTGAACCCAGGTGTGGTCTGACCAAGGCAGAAGAGAATTAGAGTTAGTGTTATTATTACTTACCTTAAAACTTACTTGAACCATGCAGAACCTGCTAAAGCCTACAAGTCTGGTAAGGAAAGCTGGTTTGATGCAGAAAGGTCCTATCCCTGTTTATCAGAGCAGCTAACAAAAATGAAACTGGACAAATTTATAAAAGCTTGAGTGAAACACATTCACAATATAAGACCCTCTTAAAAAGAAAGAAACTTGAATATAACAGGCAAAATTGGATAAAGCTGGCTTTATCAGTTAGGCAAAGGGATGAGGTTAAATTCTGGAATATGGTGCACTCAGGGGTTAGGCTTAGACACAATGTGAACCCAGGTGTAGTCTGACCAAGGCAGAAGAGAATTAGGGTTAGTGTTATCATTACTTTCATATTCCAGAATTTAACCTCATCCCTTTGCCTAAGACCACTGCAACCTCATTTGGACTCTCAAATCTCAGCTCCTACATTGCCCTTTGTATAATGACCCTCAAAACAATCTATTGGGAGCCGTCTTGGAAGAAAGGGCAGCATGGCAACAGTCAGCAGTTATCGGTGACTTGTTAGCTGATTATTCCAAAATTATAACATTTAAGGTAGCCACATTTGCAGTCGCAGCCCCAAAAATCCGAGCTAAATTAGTAAAGTCTGCAGTGGAGGTTAGAAATTGAAATGATTTGGGATAATACAAATCAGACATTTGTGATTGTTACCATGTCAGTGCTACTATAATTTAAAGAGCCAGTATATGGAATAAGTTTTAATATTTATATTGGAAAGTGCTTATTCTACTTTTAACGGTTGTATTATGTCATGTCATGGCCTATGGCTGGGACAATAAACAATTCATTCAAATTAAATTATCAGTACAATTCAAAGCAGATTTTTTAAAAGATTATTAAAACAGCAAATAAACAAATCACAGGGAGGCCAGCAAAATCCTGCAAAACTCAGTACCCTTTATTTATTTATTTATTTATTTATTTACTTCATTTGTATACCGCCATTCTCAGCCCTAAGGCGACTCATAGCGGTTTACAACAAGCAAAAACAAGGCGAACAATCAAGGCAAAAATTCAATGCGCCATCAACAAGGTACTTAAAAACAGTTAACACAGAAACAAATTAAACAATTTAACAGTAATAAACATTCATTGGCGTCTCATAACTAGAATCATGATCCAAACCCGTCAGTCGTAGTTCCATTTCCTGAAATTCATTGCACTGCTTATTCAAACGCCTATTCAAATAACCAGGTTTTCACTTTCCTCCGGAATACCATCAATGAGGGGGCCAATCTGATGTCCGTGGGAAGGGCGTTCCACAGCCAAGGGGCCACCACCGAGAAGGCCCTGTCTCTCATCCCTGCCAGCTGCGCCTGTGTTGCAGGCGGGATCGAGGGCCTCCCCGGAAGATCTCAAAGTCCTAGTGGGTTCGTAGGTGGAGATGTGATCGGATAGGTAACTTGGGCCAGAACCCTTAAAAGAGTGCTGGATACAAAAGCTCTCTGCAAAAAGATAGCTCACCACTTCATTACATTTACTAAATCCCACTGAGTGCTATACTTAAAATTTGGGAAGCCACTCTCCTTATCACATTACTTTGGCTTCAAGTGTAGGACAGAGCATTTTTGGGTGTATTTTAAGTATGGGTGGCAGCATTCTTTTCAAACATTTCAAGACCTGGTAGGGAAGTGGATTTTTTGAAGTGATGATTGGCCGTTTCTGTAATGTGAGGTATTTGTTGCTCCCAGATTTAAAATGAAATGTTTCCCCAAAATATTAGGAAAAACATTTGCTCACTGAGTTTTTAATTTGTCAAAACAATTTATGTTTAAAAATAGCCTTTCTTGTTCCTTTCCTTTCCTTCCTTCCGTGATATGTCTGTGCCTTGTGTTGCATAAGAAAGCCACGAGAAAAGGATGATGTTGATGTTGATGATTATGCCACGTCCCCATGCTGTGCTGCCCTGGGAGTCATAGTTTTCCAAGATCAGAGAGATGTAGTGACTGGTGTTTTTCCCTCTCTTTGAAACCTTAGAAGAGATGGGTGTTAGAGTAGCTCAGGCCCAGTTCTTAACCATAAAGAAAAGCAGTTTTTTATTATTGTAAACAAACCTTTTATAATTTTTAAGATTGGACTCTGCATCTTTGCCTGCCTAAGCTCTGAATTGTTTATGGCCACATCACATGGCACTTCATGCTTTGCTTGCTAATTAGCTGATGCTTTTTGTATCCTGTTTGTTTTTGGATGCTCTGCTATATTTTAGGGTAGTTTTCCTTAACACTAATGAAGAAAGATAACAGGGTTATCCTGCTGCTGGGTTTGGTTATAGCTAGAGGATGAGCATGTACATGTTATGAGCATCAATAACCTCTGTATCACTTTCATCATACTGAACCCATGTTGCCGGCCTCCATTATCTCCTTCTGTTTTCTTTCTTTGAAGGTTTAAATCTCCTTTTTTGTATTCCCCTTTTTCTTGAATCTGTGACAGAGAATAAGTGGACCATTTATACTGGTGGTTAGAGCTGAATAAAACTGATAGTTGTCCTTAATCAGTTTGGCAGCAACTTGTGGAAGGTTAATGAGTGAGTCTTGGCCAGATTCCTTTCCTTCCGGGACCTAAAATAATTTCACTTGACTTTTGAAACCTGCAGTCTTTATGCATTTTAAACCCAATTAATTTGGCTGCTCTGTCACTCCTAGGTATGCCTGCTAAGGGCAAAAGCAACTTAGCATATATTTTGTCACTGATGCTTTCTACAATACTGCTCTGGAGAACATTGTGTCACTCTGAAACTAATATTCATTTCATCTCTCAGAAACAAATGTGACATCTCAGCCAATGCTTAATATTTGCTTGTCACAAATTGTGGTTCGGCCTTACTATATTAATGCTTCTTCCTCTTGTTATTTTGTTTGGGAGTTGGTCTTCTAGTCAGATGAGATTATCCCTGCTGTGCATTTTGAGTATATTTGATGTTTATGAGCTCAAAACAGATATAGTTGGGCCTGAGCCAGACAGAATATATTTCCTGCACAGAAAAGCATATATTAAAATCTTTTAAGCTTGAAATTTGGACTCCACATAGATTTATCAAAGAAATCTGCTTAGGGAACAAAGTAGAATTTTTTTTGAAAAAATAGTCTTCCACACAAATCCTGCCGTTTTGGTTGATTTTACAAAACTGCTCCCTCTGCAGAGTGAGTAGGTTCATGGGTGGTTTATGTGTATTTATTCATAGACTCTTACTCTCCTGGGAGTCACTGACTATCATAATTTTGTGAAATTATTGCTTGCTACAATAGCAGCTTGAGAAGTCTTCTCCCCAGACCACAGGTATCTAAAGAATGCCCTCCAGATGTGGTTTGTCCTTGAAAATGAGGATGAATAATTTTCACAATTTTCTCCCTGTTGCAGAGAAAATGAATATGTCAGTGTGATTCTGGTACACATGGCTGTGATTTTAATTGATCTTTAATAATTGAAGTTTTAATTGTTTGGTTTTTAATTGTAATAGTTTATTTTAATATATGTGTGTCAGGCCCGTAGCCAGGATTTTGTTTCGGGGTGGGAGGGGGGCTGAGTTTGTTTCGGGGAGGGGGGCTGAGTCTGAGTGAAAGAGGGTCTACCCTAGCAAACCTTTTATTTATTTATTTATTTACTTCATTTATATACTGCTCCTCTCAGCCCTTAGGCGACTCGGAGCGGTTCACAACAATTCAACAGTATACATAGTACAAACAATAGGCCTTTAAAACAATAGCATCACAATCAATAAACATAGCATCAATACAAAATTACATCAGAATAACAAATCCATCAGGTCTCATCACTAGAATCAGTATCCAATCTCGTTATCCATTATTCCGTGTTCCAATAATCAATCAGTCACACTGCTTAGCCAAATGCCTGTTCGAACATCCAGGTCTTCAGTTTCCTCCGGAATACCAGCAAGGAGGGGGCCGATCTAATATCTGCAGGGAGAGCATTCCACAGCCGGGGGGCCACCGCTGAGATGGCCCTATCTCTCGTCCCCGCCAGGTGCACTTGTGAGGCCGGTGGAAGCGAGAGCAGGGCCTCCCCAGACGATCTTAACGTCCTAACTGGTTCATAGGAGGAGATGCGTTCGGACAGGTAAGTCAGGCCAGAACCATTTAGGGCTTTAAAGGCCAATGCCAGCACTTTGAATTGTGCTCGGTAGCAAATTGGCAGCCAGTGGAGCTGGCGCAACAGAGGAGTTGTATGCTCCCTGAGTGCCGCTCCTGTTAGCATCCTGGCTGCTGAGCATTGGACCATTTGAAGCTTCCGAGAAGTCTTCAGAGGCAACCCCACGTAGAGAGCGTTGCAGTAGTCTATACGGGATGTGACTACAGCGTGGACTACCGTGGCCAAGTCAGACTTCCCAAGGTACGGGCGCATCTGGCGCACAAGTTTTAACTGTGTGAATGCTCCCCTGGTCACCGCTGAAACCTGAGGTTCCAGGCTCAGCGATGAGTCCAAGATCACACCCAAGCTGCGAACCTGCGTCTTCAGGGGGAGTGTAACCCCATCTAACACAGGCTGTAACCCTATGCCCTGTTTGGCCTTACGACTGACCAGGAGTACCTCTGTCTTGTCTGGATTCAATTTCAATTTGTTCACCCTCATGCAGACCGTTACAGCGGCCAAGCACCGGTTCAGGACCTCAACAGCCTCCTTAGTAGAAGGTGGAAAGGAGTGACAGAGTTGGACATCATCTGCGTACAGGTGACATCGTACCCCGAAACTCCGGATGATCTCTCCCAGCGGCTTCATGTAGATGTTAAACAACATGGGAGATAGTATAGAGCCCCGAGGAACTCCACAAGACAAAGGTTGTGGAGTTGAGCAGGTATCTCCCAATAACACCTTCTGGGATCGACCCTCTAGGAAGGACCGGAGCCACTGTAAAACAGTGCCTCCAAGGCCCATTCCCGCGAGGCGTCCCAGAAGGATACCGTGGTCGACGGTATCGAAGGCCGCTGAGAGGTCCAGCAGAACTAACAGGGACACACTCCCCCTGTCCAGCTCCCGGCGAAGATCATCGACTAAGGCGACCAAGACTGTTTCAGTTCCATGTCCCGGCCTAAAGCCAGACTGTGCCGAATCCAGATAATCCATGTCTACCAAGAATACCTGGAGTTGTGAGGCCACCACACGTTCCAAGACTTTGCTCAAAAAGGGGAGATTGGATACTGGCCGATAGTTGACGAATTGAGTGGGGTCCAGTGATGGTTTTTTCAACAGCGGTTTTATTATAGCTTGTTTTAAGCTCGCTGGAATATTGCCATCCCAGAGGGAGGCATTAACCACCACCTTTACCCACTCGGGCAATCCCCCTTCTGGCTTCCTTTAGAAGCCAGGATGGGCAGGGGTCCAGGATGCATGTGGTAGGCCTCACTCCTCCAAGTATCTTGTCCACATCCTCGGGTTTCACCAATTGAAACGAATCCATCAAAATCGGACAAGCAGGTGCTCCAGTTACATCCAGAGACTGCCGTTAACATGATGTCCAGGCTAGAGCGGATCAAAGCGACTTTGTCTGCAAAAAACTGAGCAAAAGCTTCGCAGTGAGCTGCTGAGTTGTCAGGGCTCCCATCCTGGGAAGTGGGATTTAAAAGGCCTCTGACAACTCGAAACAGTTCAGCCGGACAATTTTTTGCAGACGCAATAGTGGCTGCAAAGAAAGATTTCTTTGCAGCCTTTATTGCCACGGCATATGACCTTAAAAAGGCCACAAACCGTGTTCGATTTGGCTCGCTCGGCTCTGAGCGCCACACGCTCTCTAGTTCCCTCTTCCTTCGCTTCATCGCTGCCAACTCCTCGTTGAACCAAGGAGCTGGTTTAGCTCGGCTACTTGAGAGGGGACGTTCCGGAGCGATCGTGTCTATTGCCCTAGTCATCTCCCCGTTCCAGAGAGTGACCAAGGCATCAACAGGGTCACTTACCGAGGTGGCGGGAAACTCCCCAAGAGCCATCAGGAATCCATCTGGATCCATAAGCCTCCTGGGGTGGACCAACTTAATGGGTCCTCCACCCCTGCAGAGGTTAGGGAATGCAGTGAGTCTAAATCTGACCAGGGAGTGGTTGGTCCATGGCAACGGAGAGATAGTCAACTCCTCAACCCCGCCACCATCCTCCCAGCCCTGACAGAAAACCAAATCCAACGTATATCCCGCACTGTGAGTGGGGCCAGATACCCGTTGGGACAGCCCCATGGTTGCCATGGAAGACATGAAGTCCTGAGCCGCTCCTAGGAGGGTAGCCTCGGTGTGTACATTGAAGTCCCCCAGCACTAGGAGCCGTTGGGACTCCAATGCCAAGCTCGAGACCACCTCTGCTAGCTCAGGTAGGAAGACCGTAGCGCAGTGAGGTGGACGGTACACTAACAGAATCCCTATTCTGTCCCGGTCACCCACTCTCAGGTAAAGACATTCAAAATTGGAAGACTGCAGGATGGGGCCCCTGGTCAGAGGGATCGTTACCCCAATTCCCCCATGCATATGGGATATATTGAGCATGGTGATCAGATCATGATATGAATAAACATAACAGTTTAAATAATGTACCAGTAAGGCCTTCTTGCGGACCACCATGAGAATTTTTTTTGGGGGGGGTGAAGCCTGATGTGTGTATAACATCAATTGCTGCCTGTTGTAAGGCCGCCATGAGTTGCCTTTGGAGTGAGAAGGGCAGGGTATAAATATGGTAAATAAATAAATAAATAAATAAATTTTGTGTCTGTGAAGCTTCCCATGGATCTTTGGCAAACACAATCATTTCCTGAAAAATGTCATGGTCTGAAAAATATTGGTTGAACACTGCACATAATTCTAGTTTCTAAGCTAAGGTCATTGCCACCCTTCCTAGCACCCAGTATCTGTTGCTTGGGATTTCCAAAATTCCACAGACCTGTCCTAGATTATTTGCTTTGGGCCATCTAGTCCAACCCCCTGCCAAGAAGCAGGAAAATCACATTCATAGCACCCCTGACAGATGACCATCTAGCCTCTTTTTAAAAGCCTCCAAAGAAGGAGCCTCCACTGCACTCTGGGGTAGGGAGTTCCACTGCTGAACAGCTCTCACAGTTAGGAAGTGCTTCCTAATGTTCAGGTGGAATCTCCTTTCCTGTAGTTTGAAGCCATTGTTCCACATCCTTATCTCCAGGGCAGTAGAAAACAAGCCTGCTCCCTCATCTCTATGACTTCCCCTCACATATGTGACTATTATCTCTTCTGAAGGCTAAACATGCTGAGCTCTATAAGCTGCTCCTCATAGGGCTTGTTCTCCAGACCCTTGATCATTTTAGTCATCCTCCTCTGGACCCGTTCCAGCTTGTCAACATGTCCCTTCAATTGTGGTGCCCAGAAATGGATATAGTATTCCAGGTGTGGTCTGACCAAGGCAGAATAAAAGGATAGCATGACTTTTCTGGATCTAGACACTACTATTTATGCAGGCCAAAATCTCATTGGATTTTTTGCTGCTACATGACATTGTTGGCTGGAGCCCCCGGTGTCGCAATGGGTTAAACCCTTGTGCCTGTAGGACTGAACACCAACATGTTGCAGGTTCGAATCTGCAGAAAGTATGGATGAGCTCACTCTGTCAGCTCCAGCTCCCCATGTGGGGACATGAGAGAAGCCTCCCACAAGGATGGTAAAACATCAAAACATCCAGGGCAATGTCCTTGCAGATGGCCAATTCTCTCACACCAGAAGCAACTTGCTGTTTCTCAAGTCACACACACACAGGTTTAACTTGTTGTCTGTGAGGACTCCAAGATCTTTTTCACAGATACTGCTGTTGAGCCAGGCGTACCCTAGTCTGTATCTTTGCAATTCATTTTCATTTTTTCTGCCTAAGTGGAGTATCTTGCATTTGTCACTGTTGAACTTCATTTAGTTAGTTTTGGCCCATCTCTCTAATCTGTTAAGATTTGTTTTGAATTCTGCTCCTGTCTTCTGGTGTATTATCTATCCCTTCCAATTTGGTGTCATATGCAAATTTGATGATCATACCTTCTAGACCTTAATCTAAGTCATTAATAAAGATGTTGAATTAAAAAAGCAGGAAGATATCGCCTCCCAATTAAAAAATGTGTCATGGTTCCAGTACGCACAAATCAAAGAATCATATAACATAGATAAAAAGAAGGACTTTGCTGACAAAGATGATTATTGGGAAACAATACAATTGACGGAAAGAAAAACGATCACATATACAATAGACTACTGGATTGGGCCACAGAGAAAGATATGATAAAAGACTCAATGATTAAATGGGCTAGGAATATCGGAAGGACAATTTTATTAAAGGAATGGGAAGAAATTTGGGAAAAAAGGATAAAATATACATGTGCCTCAGATTTACAGGAAAACTGGCTAAAAATGATGCATAGATGGTATATGACGCCACAAAAATTAGGATCAATGTATAAACAAATGAACAAAAACTGCTGGAAATGTAAGAATCATGAGGGATCTTTCTACCACATACCACATGTGGTCATGTGAAAAGGCAAAGGCCTATTGGAAAATGATCCACTCAGAATGTAAAAAAAATTAAAAATAGACTTTCCTTTAAAACCAGAATTATATTTATTAGGGATGTTTGAGACAGATCTCCTCAAGGACAAAAATAAGGAAAAGCTTCTTACCTTCTTTGCCACAGCTGCAAGAATGGTGTACACTAAGATATGGAAGTCGGAGAAAATACCGACTAAAATAGACTGGATCGGGAAAATAAAAGACATTAAGGATATGGACGAGTTAACATATTGGCTCAGGCAACATAATGGTCGAGCAACAAACCCAACAGACTGGTCGGTTTTGCAAGAATACATAGAGAAAAGACTTAAATAAAAAAGAGAGATAGAAAACCTACAGTGAAACCTTTCTCATAAGACATATAGAAATATCAAAGAGGGAAGAATAACAGATAGAGAAAGAACAGTAACATAGAGATTAGAACAAAGTAAGAAGAATGGAGGTCACTATAGGGTGTAGGGTTTTTTTTTTGAGGGACTCTCCTTTTTTTTTTTGGTGCGAGCTACCTCAAGCGGGTTTGTGTTTTGGGTTGGATATTTTGGTGTCTATTTGGTGTCTATTTGCTTATTTGCTTTACTTATTATTTTCTTAGTTGCTTTTACTTACTTTCTCAATGTTGTTTTAATGTATACCTTGTAAAACTCAATAAAAATCATTAAAAAAATAAAAATAAAGATGTTGAACAGGACCAGGCCCAGGACGGAAACCTGCTTATGGTACTCCACTCGTCATTTCTTTCCAGAATGAAAAGGAAGCATTGGTGAGCACCCTCTAGGTTCGTTCGCTTAGCCAATTCCAGATCCACATAACCGTAGTTTTTCCTAGCCCACATTAGACTAGTTTATAATAATAATAATAAAACTTTATTACCATCTCCCAAGGAACTCGGTGTGGCTTACATGAGGCCGAGCGCACAACACATCAATCACAAAGCAATAACAACAAATAATGTTGTTCATTCGTTCAGTCCTCTCCGACTCGTGACCTTATGGACCAGCCCATGCCAGCGCTCCCTGTCGGCCGTCACCACCCCCAGCTCCTTCAAGGTCAGTCCAGTCACTTCAAGGATGCCATCCATCCATCTTGCCCTTGGTCGGCCCCTCTTCCTTTTGCCTTCCACTCTTCCCAGCATAACTGTCTTCTCTAAGCTTTGCTGTTTCCTCATGATGTGGTCAAAGTACTTCAACTTTGTCTCTAGTATCCTTCCCTCCAATGAGCAGCCGGGCTTTATTTCCTGGAGGATGGACTGGTTGGATCTTCTCGCAGTCAAAGGCACTCTCAGAACTTTCCTCCAACACCACAGTTCAAAAGCATCTATCTTTCTTCGCTCAGCCTTCCCTAAGGTCCAGCTCTCACAGCCGTAGGTTACTACAGGGAATACCATTGCAAATAATACAAAGCAATAAAATAAAACTCATAACAAAAAATCAAGAAACATTAACAACAACACAGTGACAGTTAAAACCTATGGCTGGGCCAGATGCAATAATTAATTTTTTTTATTTTAATATATGTGTGTCAGGCCCGTAGCCAGGAGCATGAACAGATGAATATGAACTAGGATAGAGTTTTCAGAGAGGGATGGGGCAGGCAGACATTCCTAGATCCATAGTAAAGTGCATTTAGAGGACATAATGCTGGGAGTTTCCTTATTCTGGGAAGGCACACTGGAACAATCACTTTTTCAGGCTCCTCCTAAAGACTGCCAGAGTTGGGGCATGCCTGATGTCCTTGGGGAGTGAGTTCCATAGCCACCACCGAGAAAACCCTCTCCCTCGTCCCCACCAATTGTATCTGCGATGGAGGTGGAAGCACGAGCAGGGCCTCTCCAGATGATCGAAGGGGTTTGTACACAGAAATGCTGTCACGCAGGCAGGAGGGTCCCAAACCATTCAGAGCTTTGTAGGTAAGAACCTGCACCTTGAATTGGGACCGGAAAATGAACGGCAGCCAGTGGAGCTCCTTAAACAGAAGGGTTGACCGCTCCCTGTAAGGAGCACCAGTTAACAACCTGGCCGCCGCCCGTTGAACCAATTGAAATTTCCAGGCCATTTTCAAGGGCAGTTTTGTTTGTCAAAAGGTCATGGGGTACCTTGTCGAAGACCTTACTGAAATCCACATATGCTACATCCATGGCATTCCCTGAATCTACCCAGCTTGTAACTCTATCAGAAAAAGAGATCAGATTAGTCTAGCATGACTTGGTTTTTATAAATCCATGTTGACCGTTAGCAATGACCTAATTTGTCATTGCTTCTGCTTGCTGAGACAAGTTGTTAATATGCTTTGTATGACTCCCCACCACCTCTCTTTAGGCTGCGTTCGGATTATCTGGTGGGTTGACTTAGGTTTTAATAACGAGCTTAGATTTTAAAATTTGTTGGTTTGAAGTGTGTAACCCCTTGGGTTTGATGTGAATGTATGGGACTGGGTCCCCGTGTTGTGATCTGGTCATCGATCGTAATAAACTCTACTTATTTTACTGACTCAATTACTTTGATATTAAAGTAATCATCTATCTTAAACAGCAGGCCAAACATTCTTCGAAAGAAAAGTGGCTCAATCAGGACTTTATTTAAAAACTTTTTGAGAATACAATGCCTCTTGTTTCCCCTGAAACTGAGAACTATTCAAGAAGAGTCAAAGAAAAGCACTATTGATCCAGCTCTTTCAGGCAGGTCTTTCAAAGGACAACTTGTGTGAGGAAAGACATGTCAGAAGAAGAGAAATCCATGGGCCTGTGGTTCTGCTTTTGTGGTTAGAAAAATGGAAGACAAAGCTATGTATTAGTCTCCAGGTCTCCAAAACTGACATGTGTGACGATGTGTAACTTTTATTCTTATGGTTATGTGTTGTTTAAACAGTAGTTAATAAATGGTAAGTATGTAGGATTATATTTTGTTAGAGATGGTGGCTGGTGACTTGAGCTGAGTTGCCATAGCAATGGGGGTGGAGCCAACCATCACTTCACAGCACAGCTGTTTGAAAGTGGCAGTCTGTGACCGTTAGTGTTACAGGGAAGACTGAATCTCTGGGTGGAGATTCAGGGAATTAATTTGTGACCAAAGAGGTTACAGGAAAGGACCTGGTAGTGATAAAACTACAGGGGGTTATTGATTCTGGGTTAAGAATCAAGGTTTGGCTGGGAGCCAATTCTGTTAAATAAGCCTTTTAGCTTATTTGTTTTATTAGGACAGTTGTCCAGGAAAGATACATCTGCTTACAGAAACCTCTTAAAGTCTGTACCTAAAGTTACTCATGAAACCTTACTAATGTAACCTATCAAGATTTGTGCCTCTAGAGAAGAAACATTGAATCTGTTATACCTTGCTTGTTCCAATAAACTTGTTACTGTTTTCCTCAAGCCTTGCCTGATAGTTTCTCCTAAGTCAAACAGCCTGCATAAGAAGTAAAGTCAAACCAGGGACAGTAAATGCTACGCTATCAAATGAATAAATACTTCTGATAATAATAGTCCCTTTATAACCTAGCTCTTTGCCCGGCTTTCCTCACAAATTTGGTGGCAGTAATTTTACCCTCCTTCACACATGAAATGATAATCATAGGATTACCCAGAGCTGGAAGGGGCTTCATGGGCCATCAAGTCCAATCCTCACCTCAACACAGGAGCTCCAGCTGAAGCAAGACAGATCCATGCATTGCAAAACCTCTGTTACTGCCAGTGTATCTGAAATATAGCCTGAGCTTTTATTTATTGGCGGACTGGCAGAATGGCTTGTGGCAATATTCAATGCCTTACTTAAATAAACTAAATCATAAATCAAATAACACATGACTAAGCATAAAATACAATAGGACAAATTCTCCATAAGAGAATAGGGCATTTAAAAAAGTATAAAAAATCAAAAACACTAATAAAAACATTAAAATCACATGATCCAAACTCTTATACTGGCCCATTCCAGATGTCGATTACATATATTCCATACTTACTTCTTGTACTTCATTACTTTACTAATCAAAACCTTGGTTTCATAACCATGTCTTTGTTCTCTTTCTAGAGGCCAGGAGGGAGGGCACTGATCTAATCTCACTAGGGAGAGAGTTCCAGATCTGAGGAACCCTGTCTAAGAAGGCCTAGTCATCAGAAGATCTTAACCTTCATGATGGTTCATAGAGGGAGATATGTTCGGAAAGGTAAGCTGAGCTGGAACCGTTTAGCACAATTCAAAGCAACCACTTTGAATTGTGCTCAGTAGCAGACTGGCAGCCAGTGGAGCTGGTGTAACAGGGGAGTTGTGTACTCCCTGTATGTCGCTCTGGTGAGAAACCTGCCACCCATTGAACCGTTTGAAGATTCTGAACAGTCTTCAATGGCAACCCCACATAAAGTGCATTGCAGTAATCTATTCTTGATGTAACAAGAGCATGGATCAACATGAGCAAGTCAGACTTCCTAAGGTACAGATACAACTGGTGCACAAGCTTTAATTGTGCAAAAGCTCCCATGGCTACCACCAAAATCCAGGGTTCCAGGCTCAGCAATGAATCCAGGTTCACTTCCAAGCTTTGAACCTGTGCCTTCAGGGGGCGAGTAATGCCGTCCAGCACAGGCTGTAACCCTATACCCTGTTTGGCCTTTCAACTGACCAGGAGTACCTCTGTCTTGTCTGGATTCAATTTCAATTTGTTCACCCTCATCCAGACCATCACAGCTGCCAAGCACTGGTTCAGTATCTGAACAGCTTCCTTAGTAGCAGGTGGAAAGGAGTGATAGAGCTGTGCATCATCTGCATAAAAATGACAACGAATTCCAAAGCTCTGGATGATCTCTCCCAATGCCTTCATGTAGATGTTAAAGAACATGGGGGACAATACTGAGCCCTGTGGGTCTCCACAAGATAATGGTTGTGGGCCTGAGAAGGTGTCCCTCAACAACACCTTCTGGGAACTCCCATCTAGGAAGGACCAGAGCCACTGCCAAGCAGTACCTCTGAGAACCATTCCCATGTGGTGTCCCAGAAGGATACCATGGTTAGTGGTATCAAAGGCCACTGAGAGATCCAAGAGAACCAACAGTGACACAATCCCCCTGTCCAGTTCCTAAGGTGACCAAGGCTGTTTCAGTTTCATGTCCCAACCTAAAGCCAGATTGCACCGGATCCAGATAATCAGTATCTTCCAAGAAAACCTGGAGTTGTGAGGTCACCACACGTTCCATGACTTTGTCCAAAAAGGGAAGATTAGAAACTGGCTGAAAGTTGACTAATTGAGTGGGGACCAGTGATGGTTTTCTCAACAGCTATGTTATAACTGCTTCTTTTAAGCCGGTTGGAATCTTGCCTTCCTGTAGGGAGGCATTCACAACCACCTTTACCCACTTGGCCAAACAATCTCTGACTTCCTTTATCAGGATGGGCAGGGGTCTAGGATGCATGTGGTTGTTCTCATTTCCCCAGTGATCTTGTCCACATGCTCGAGCTGCACTAATTGAAATGAATCCATCAAAACTGGACAAGCAGGTGCACACATTACATTCTCAGAGAATGCCGTTAACATGGTGTGCAAATCAGAATGAATCTTCGTCCGCAAAAAACTGAGCAAATGCTTCACAGAGAGCTGACAAATGATCACTCAATCTTGTGAGGTAGGGTTTAACTAACCTCTGACAGTTCAGAACAGCTTTGCTGCACAGATCCTTGCGGACACAATGTTAGCTGCATTGATAGATTTTTTTTTGCTGCATCTATTGCTACAGCGTATGCCTTTAGGTATAGAAACAGCTGTGTTCAGTTTGACTTGCTGCACTTGGTACACCACCCATGCTCTAGTCTCATATTCATTCGCCTCATTGCTGCCATCTCCTCTTTGAACCAAGGAGATGGTTTAGCCCTTCTACTCAAAAGTGGATATTCCAGAGCAATCGTGTCTATTGCCCTAGTCATCTCTCTATTCCAGAGAGTGACCAGAGCATTAACAGGATCACCTACTGAGGTGGCGGGAAACTCCCCAAGAGCCATCAGGAATCCCTCGGGATCCATAAGCCTTGTGGGGTGGATGATTTTAATTGGTCCTCCACCCCTGCAGAAATTAGGGGGTGCAGTAAGCTTAAACCAAATCAGTTGATGGTCAGTCCATGGCAATGGAGAGATGGTCAGCTCCTCCACAGTGCCACCTTCCTTCCATCCCTGGCAGAAATCCAAGTCCGGTGTGTGCCCAGCTCTGTGGGTAGGGCCAGATACTAGTTGGGACATCCCCACAGTAGCCATGAAGTCCTGAGTTGCTTCCGACAGGATGTTCTCTGCATGGACGTTGAAACACTACAAGCTGTTGAGGCTCCAACACCAAGGCAGAGTCCATCCTGGCTAGCTCAGGCAGGGAGACTGTAGTGCAGTGGGGTGGTCGGTACATTAACAGAATCTCTATTCTGTTCCGATCACACACCCTCATTTGGACGCACTTAAAAGTGGTTGACCTGTGGGATGGGAAACCTGGTCAGGGAAATCTAATCTCTATAGACCACTGAGACCCCTCCTCCCCATCCTCCAAATCTTGGCTGGTGCTGCATGGAATAGCTTGGTGGGCAAAGCAGGGTAAGATTAACTCTTCCAGCTTTATCCAGCCAGGTTTCCATTATGCACACCAGATAAGGAAGTTCCTCAAAAACTAAATCTTGGATGATACCAGTTTTTCTGTTAACATACCTGGCATTCAACAGCACCACCTTTAATCCAGAAAGTCTGCCATCCTGAGTACCTGGTTTTACCATGTCAGGAGTCCATTTTGGAACTACCAGTACTTTCTCACATATCCTAAGCTGAATTAAGGATTTTCCTTTCCCATATATTCCACTCCTATGGAATATTACTCCTATGGAGGACCCTGACCCCTGGAACCCCCATTATGCTCCACCCTCCTGGCCTCAGCCCATGGCCCAATGGTAGATGATGATAGCTTTCTATCAAAACCTGGCTCTCCTACCACTCTTTCCCTCCCCCCACCCTGCAAACTTCAGACCTCTCCCCCAGCCCTCCCAAATCCCCTCCAAATTAACAAAGTGCACATGCAGATCTTTAAAGTGCACAATGCAAGGAAGTGCACAATGCAAGAAGGGCAGTATGGATGTGCAAATCTAAAAGAAGTCCATAAAGTGCCAGGCATGTCTTGGGTGAGTTGCAGCCCATGAGGTATAAGCCAGTTAAAGCACTAGCAGGTGACCAAGTCTTAAATAGTGCAATTAATTTGATAGTACAACACCACAATTTGATAGTATAAAAGCTCCCTGAAATACTCCCCTCCCCTCCTCTTTCCTTTAAGATGGTTATCAGTGCTTTTAGGTAACCCTGGTGCCGGGCAGTAGAAAGGCAGGGCCCTTAAAGCGACAGAGCAGCAGGGGCTGTGGAAGCTCCTGCTGCTGCTGATGTTCTCATGCTGGGCAGTGAAGTTTTGGAGAATTTGCAGTTTTTATTGTGAAGGAGCGTAAAATTACTGTCACCAATTCTGTGAGGAAGCCGGGCAATGATCCATATCAGCTTAGGAGCTGGTTTATAAAGGGACTATTAGTTACAGAAGTATTTATTTATTTGATAGCGTAGCTCTAATTTGGTTCTTGATTTGACCTTTCTTCTTGTGCAGGCTGTTTGGCTTAGAAGTAAGGGTAACAGAGGCAAGACTTGTAAAAAGAACAGTAACAAATTTTATTAGAATATAACCGATTCAATGTTTCTTCACTATAGGCACAAACTTAGTTGGTTACAATAGTAAGGTTTCATGAGTAACTTTAGGTACAGACTTTAAGAGGTAAGCAGATGTACCGAAAGCACAATAATCCCAATTAAACAGCTCAAGGGAAGATCTCAGGGGCTTACATGTCTTTACACTAATGCACAGAGCATGGGAAATAAACAAGACAAACTCCAACTTTTAGCACAACACCACAAATATGATATCATAGGCATCACTGAAACCTGGTGGGATGACTCCTATCGCTGGAATGTAGACATCGAGGGCTATAACCTCTTTCACAGAAACCGAGGGGAGAGGAGGCGGAGTAGTCTTATATGTCAAAAATTCTTATGCTACAGAAGAGATGCAAGACAGCAATCCGGGAAACCAGCTTGAAAGCATCTGGATAAGAATGAAGGGAACTGGGACTCAAAAAGAAATCGTTGTAGGCGTCTACTACAGACCCCCAAGCCAGGAGGAAGAACTTGATGATGTCTTCTGCCAACAGTTGACCAAACAGGCACAGAGAAGAGATGTAGTAGTCATGGGCGATTTCAACTATCCTGATATTTGCTGGAAAACAAACTCGGCTAAGATTACGAAGTCCAACAAATTCCTCACTTGCCTTGCAGACAGTTTCATGGTCCAGAAGGTAGAAGAGGCAACAAGGGGATTGGCTACTCTTGATCTCATCCTAACAAATGTGGAGGACCTGATCAATGCGGTTGAAGTGGTAGGATCCTTAGGGGCAAGTGACCATGTGCTCCTGCAATTTGAGGTACAAAGGAAGGCCGAAACTAAGACAAGTCAAACCCGCATTTTGGACTTTAGGAGAGCTGATTTCTGAAAAATGAAAGAAACGCTGAGCAGCATTCTGTGGACACAGATACTAAAAGACAAGGGAGTAACGGATGGATGGGAATTTCTCAAGAGTGAAATACTCAAGGTGCAATTGCAAACCATGCCAACAAAGAGAAAAAATAGGACAAGTGCAAAGAAGCCAGAATGGATGTCCAAAGAACTTCTAACTGTGCTAAGACACAAAAGAGACATGCACAAGAAGTGGAAAAAGGGAGAAATCACCAAAGAAGAATTCAAACAAATAGCCAACACCTGTAGGGAAAAGGTCCGCAAGACTAAAGCACAAAACGAGCTCAGACTTGCCAGGGACATTAAAAACAATAAAAAGGGCTTCTTTTCGTATGTCAGTAGAAAAAGGAAAAACAAGGAGGCGATAGGACCTCTTCGAGGAGAAGATGGGGCAATGCTGACAGGGGATAGGGAAAAGGCAGAACTAGTTAATGCCTTCTTTGCCTCGGTCTTCTCACAAAAAGAAAGTCATCTTCAACCTCAGCAAGATGGAGTGGATGAGGGATTGGAGGACATCCAACCCCAAATTGGGAAACAAGTCATCCAGGAATACCTGGCCGCTCTAAATGAGTTCAAGTCCCCAGGGCCAGATCAACTACACCCAAGAGTACTGAAGGAACTAGCGGAAGTCATTTCGGAACCATTGGCAATCATCTGTGAGAGTACTTGGAGAACGGGAGAAGATCCAGCAGATTGGAGGAGGGCCAATGTGGTCCCAGTCTTCAAGAAGGGAGAAAAGGATGACCCAAACAACTACCGTCCGGTCAGCCTCACGTCGATACCAGGCAAGATACTGGAATAGATTGTTAAGGAAGTGGTCTGCAAACACTTAGAAACAAATGCGGTCATCGCTAATAGTCAACATGGATTTATCAAAAACAAGTCATGCCAGACTAATCTGATCTCTTTTTTCGATAGAATTACAAGCTGGATAGATGCGGGGAATGCCATGGATGTAGCATACCTGGATTTCAGTAAGGCCTTCGACAAGGTCCCCCATGACCTTCTGGCAAGGAAACTAGTCCAATGTGGGCTAGGCAAAACTACGGTGAGGTAGATCTGTAATTGGTTAAATGGATGAACCCAGAGGGTGCTCACCAATGCTTCCTCTTCATCTTGGAAAGAAGTGACAAGTGGAGTGCCGCAGGGTTCCGTCCTGGGCCCGGTCCTGTTCAACATCTTTATTAATGACTTAGATGAAGGGTTAGAAGGCATGATCATCAAGTTTGCAGATGACACCAAATTGGGAGGGATAGCCATTACTCCAGAGGACAGGAGCAGGATTCAAAACGATCTTGACAGATTAGAGAGATGGGCCAAAACTAACAAAATGAAATTCAACAGTGACAAATGCAAGATACTCCACTTTGGCAGGAAAAAAATGAAATGCAAAGATACAGAATGGGGGACAATGAGGCCTGGCTCAAGAGCAGTACGTGTGAAAAAGATCTTGGAGTCCTCAATCATAGAATCATAGAATCAAAGAGTTGGAAGAGACCTCCTGGGCCATCCAGTCCAACCCCCTGCCAAGAAGCAGGAAGATTGCATTCAAATCACCCCTGACAAATGGCCTCATGGACAACAAGTTAAACATGAGCCAACAATGTGATGTGGCGGCAAAAAAAGCCAATGGGATTTTGGCCTGCATCAATAGGAGCATAGTGTCTAGATCTAAGGAAGTAATGCTACCCCTCTATTCCGCTTTGGTTAGACCACACCTGGAATAATGTGTCCAATTCTGGGCACCACAATTCAAGAGAGATATTGACAAGCTGGAATGTGTCCAGAGGAGGGCGACTAAAATGATCAAGGGTCTGGAGAACAAGCCCTACGAGGGGCGGCTTAGGGAACTGGGCATGTTTAGCCTGAAGAAGAGAAGGCTGAGAGGAAATATGATAGCCATGTATAAATATGTGAGAGGAAGCCACAGGGAGGAGGGAGCAAGCTTGTTTTCTGCTTCCTTGCAGACTAGGATGCGGAACAATGGCTTCAAACTACAAGAGAGGAGATTCCATCTGAACATTAGGAAGAACTTCCTGACTGTGAGAGCCATTCGGCAGTGGAACTCTCTGCCCCGGAGTGTGGTGGAGGCTCCTTCTTTGGAAGCTTTTAAGCAGAGGCTAGATGGCCATCTGTCAGGGGTGATTTGAATGCAATATTCCTGCTTCTTGGCAGGGGGTTGGACTGGATGGCCAATGAGGTCTCTTCCAACTCTTTGATTCTATGATTCTATCTTTCCTGGACAACTGTCCTAATAAAATAAATAAGCTAAAAGGCTTATTTAACAAAACTGGCTCCCAGCCAAACCTTGATTCTTAACCCAGAATCAATCACCTCCTGTAGCTTTATCACTACCGGATCCGTTCCTGTAACCCTTTCGGTCACAAATTAGTTTCCTGAACCTCCACCCAGAGATTTCAGTGTTCTCTGTAACTCTAACGGTCACAGACTCTTCCCTGTTTCTCCCACTAGAGAAATCAGTCCTTTCTGTAACTCTAACGGTCACAGACTAGTTCCCTGAATCTCCCACCTGAGATTTCAGTGTTCTCTGTAACTCTAACGGTCATAGACTGCCTATTTCAAGCAGCCGTGCAGCTAGGTGACAGTTGGCTCCATCCCCGTTGCTATGGCAACTCAGGCCAAGCCAGCCACCATCTCTAACAAAATATAATCCTACATACTTACCATTTATTAACTACTGTTTAAACAACACATAACCATAAGAATAAAAATACACACGTTCACACCTCCCAACCCATAGGGATTATTTTTGACTTTTCTACCAACTAGAATGGTCAAAAATAATTTGGGTGATATCAACATTCTTTAACTATATACAAACCATGTACTGATCAGTTATCCAATATCATCCATGTATGCAATACCAAAGTCTCACATTTCTAACATTTTTCTTATCTCCTTTGCAATATACGTGGTTAGTTTTCCTGTGACTCTACTGACATATAATCTCAATATTTTTACATATCTTTTAATATTATTAAGTCCTTTCAACTTATGAACAAGTCTGAATAATTTGAAGAGATTTAAGTTTCTATAGTTAATCACAGGTTGTTCATTACTAAGTCTCTCAGTCTTCCATGAAGTTACAGCGCTGTTGTAGGAAGTTTTCTCTTTTTTCTTCTTTGCTGCTGGAGTTTCTTCTTTCAACCTGGTCTTCCAATTAACAGGAACAGTTCTGCTTTTATTGAGTTTTAAGGCTTGAATAAAGGCTTGCTTTAACGTAGCATCAGGTCTTAGTGAAGAATCTGTAGTTCCTTGAACATCTTTTCTTGGTATTGAAGAGAATTCGCCATCGTTGGAATAACGAACAAGAACATTGTCTTTCTTTATTGCAACCTCATCTGGACGAACCTTTAAAGCTGGGAACTGGAGATTTTTCTTTTTATCAAGACTAACACAGTCAATGTATATCACTTTTCTTAACAGTCCATCAGCTTGGTTTGTATTCTCTTTTTCTTCCTTGCTCGAAGATGAAGAAGATTCTTCCTCCGATGTATGACTAGATCTTCTTTCTCTGCTTACTTTCTTTTCAGTTATAGGCATATCGAAATGTTCAGGTTTAGTAAGGAGAAGCTGATCTAATGTTTTATTCTCAGCAAAATGTCTCTTTTCTTTCAGACGAAGTGGAGAGTGTATGAGAGTCCTCTTATCTTCATCTTCAACGGTTACAGGGTACCAGCTTGCATCAGTCAAATTGTTGATGACAGTTTTTTGATAAGTTTTATCTGGATTCTTAACTTCAGCCACAGTTCCGATCTTTAGAACTTCTTTTGTGCAATCATCTGGAATCTTTATAGTGAATGAATCATGTTTGGAAGTTATCTTCACTTCAACTAGTCTTTCAGATGTGTGGAGCTTTGCTTCACAGAAGGCTCCTTGATATTTTGAACTCCCATCAGTGTCTACAGTCAAATAAATAGGTTTATTAAGGGTTAGCTTTTCTTCAGCTTTCTCTTCTGATTGTATTTCATTGTCTTTGTCAATGAGCTCAGCAGAGGTAATTTCTTTACTTGGAGCTGAAGGTAATACATCTTTCAAAGTCAAGGATTCTTTCAGCTCTTTTCTCTCTTCTGAGTTTGTCACCTGTTCTGTAAGATCTATTGGTTCCACGTTCTCATCATTGGCTCTATCTGGGTGCTCATTATCTTTCTGAGGTACCACACTCAAGTCTTTTTCCTCTTTAGGTAACTCTGATATTTTCTTAATCCTTCTGGCCAAGTCATTTCCAATCAGGCATGAGTAAGGGATCTCTGAACTTATGGCAAAATCCCACATGCCTGTCCAATTGCCATATCTTATAGGCAAAGAGACCACGTTTGAAGTGATCGCTGGCCCTAAACCTTTTTAATTAATCTGAGAAGTAGGATTTTGATACCTCTCAGGTACCATCTTGGATTACACAAACTTCAGAACCCGTGTCCCTCCATCCCTACAAGAGGTTTCCATCTATTTTGATGGGTTCCAAATAGTCATTTGGGACTGTGTTTAATACCACAAAAAAACACTGTTTTTCAATCTGTTCCCCTTTTTGAACCACGTCAGTGCAATCCTTCTTAGCACTGGGTTCCATTTCTTTTTCAGGGGTATTTCCTTTTTTAATGAAGAAGGTGGACTTCTCTTTTCTCAGGAGATTACATTGAGACTTAAAATGTCCTAATCTTTCACAATGGAAACATTTATTTCCCTCAGTACTGTTAGGCTGCATGGCACCTGTCATCCTCCAGGTGGTGTTTTCTATTGCAGAGCCTCTCCCTGGCTAACTGTGAGGGGAGTTTTTAAATGGCGATTGGGATTGTCTTGCTTCCTTCCTGACTCCATCTTCCTCTTTAAATCCTTCCTTTAAAGTAATCAACTATAATCAAGGGGAACCTGTTGATAAAACTGCTCCTTTTCAATTAAGTTTTTGAGCTGCTGGAAGTCATTTACCTTAGTGCCTCTGATCCAGCTCTCAAAGTATTGTGCTTGCTTGGAGGCCAATTGAGAATAACTCTCATATTTTTCTTTTTTGATCATCCTGAACTTCATCCTATAAAATTCAGACATCAGCTGTAATTTCTGTTGGACTTGTTGTTTGAACTTAGAGTAATCTCTATGTTCTGTCTCTGCCATGTCGCTGTAAATCTCCAGGAGTTTACCACAAATCTGTGGCCTTAAATATGCCATCCATTTTTCCTCAGCAACATTGAAGTCCTTACAGCATCTTTCAAAAGAAATTAAAAACTTTTCCACATTATCTTCTTTAGTATATTTTGGGAATTTTCTCAAAATATGATCCATAGGGATCTCCTCTTGTCTCTCCTGTAGATTTATTTGGGCTTGAGGGAGAGTTAGACATTGTTTTTCAATTTCTAACTCAATTTTTTGTAATTCAGCCTGCCTGACTTTTTCCCTCTCCTCAAACTCCATTTGTGCCCTTTGGGCTTCCATTTCTGCCTGTCTCTTTTGAGCTTCCATTTCTGCCTGTCTTGCCCTGTCCTGTGCCTCAATTTCCAATTTCCTTAACTCTAGTTGATATTTGATTTGTATTTCAGACACAGGAGTTTGGTCTGAGTCTGAGCTTCCCTCTTCTTGATAAACCTCAACCTCCTTTGTAACTTTGCTTTGCTTCTTAGCCGCCATATTTTGAGTTCAACTTTTACCTCAGGATTTTTCTTTTTGGTGATCTTTAGGCACTAAATCAGATGTTACACGTATCCCGTCATCTGCCACCAATTTGTGAAGGAGCGTAAAATTACTGTCACCAATTCTGTGATGAAGCCGTGCAATGATCCATATCAGCTTAGGAGCTGGTTTATAAAGGGACTATTATTTACAGAAGTATTTATTTATTTGATAGCGTAGCTCTAATTTGGTTCTTGATTTGACCTTTCTTCTTGTGCAGGCTGTTTGGCTTAGAAGTAAGGGTAACAGAGGCAAGACTTGTAAAAAGAACAGTAACAAATTTTATTAGAATATAACCGATTCAATGTTTCTTCATTAGACGCAAAAACTTAGTTACAATAGTAAGGTTTCATGAGTAACTTTAGGTACAGACTTTAAGAGGTTTCTGTAAGCAGATGTATATTTCCTGGACAACTGTCCTAATAAAACAAATAAGCTAAAAGGCTTATTTAACAGAATTGGCTTCCAGCCAAACCTTGATTCTTAACCCAGAATCAATCACCTCCTGTAGCTTTATCACTACCGGATCCTTTCCTGTAACCCTTTCGGTCACAAATTAGTTTCCTGAATCGCCACCCAGAGATTTCAGTGTTCTCTCTACCTCTAACGGTCACAGACTCTTCCCTGTTTCTCCCACTAGAGAAATCAGTCCTTTCTGTAACTCTAACGGTCACAGACTAGTTCCCTGAATCTCCCACCTGAGATTTCAGTGTTCTCTGTAACTCTAACGGTCGCAGACTGCCTATTTTAAACAGCCGTGCAGCTAGGTGACAGTTGGCTCCACCCCCGTTGCTATGGCAACTCAGGCCAAGCCAGCCACCATCTCTAACAAAATATAATCCTACATACTTACCATTTATTAACTACTGTTTAAACAACACATAACCATAAGAATAAAAATACACATCTTCACATTTATAAACAACATTTTTTTTAAAACCACAAATGCTACCTCCAGTGAATTTTCTATTCAATGACACAAGATAATTGGATAATTTCCCCCAGCCTTCAGAAATATTCATACATCTATTAATTCTAGAATTTTTTAAAAAAGTTATAACCAAACCATTTTTAAAAAGTCATAACAGCTATCCCATTGAATCTCTCTCATATTAACCAATAGAACTTCTAGCCCAGCACAGAGATTTATTTACTAGAAGTATCAGTAAGTCCTCCTCTTTGCAGATTCAACAATTTATTGGAGCTCTGGCTGGCTGCTGCTATGGTGGGACAGATTTCTCCTCTATCCTGATTTCAGATGCTGAGCAGAAGGTAATGTAGTTTAGACCTTTTGAATTCTCTGGCTCCTTACCTTCCCAAACTACATTTCCCAGAATTCATTGCTTTCTCAGTCTCTTTCTTAGTGAACTCTACTTCTCCCTCCTAATGGTGAGAGGCCATTAATTTAAAGAGGAATGGCCTTGCTTTGCTTTCTTGTGATGAAAATAAACTGACTTTGGGAGGCTTCTGAGGTTTACAAAATTCAAACAAAAATGTATTGGGTAATTTTCTATTCTTTTTAGTGCAGGCCACACTTATGTGTCTGATATCATGTTGTAAATATGAATTTAATGAATTTGACTTTACTTATAAGGACTAATGATAATTTTGCACAGTCCTAATATATAGATATAAACCCATCAATTTAAGTAATAAATTATCAATATGCCTCTAAATTAAGTAACTTGATCAAGCCAAAAGATTTATTCCAGAAACATGATGGTACTACAGTTCTTTTATAATTGAAGCTTACTACAAACAGCAATAGTCTTCACTGACCTAAATCAACCCATGCTTGTGAGCCACCTGAAAATGAAGGGCAGGAACATTGACAATTATTGTGTGACTGGCTGGTGAGTCCATCTGATCCTCAAACTCTGTTACATGATGAGCCATGCAACTTCTGATTTCCATTTGATAAAAGATTTGTCTCAAGACATCTGTCCCCAGAGAGACATCATTGTTTCAAAGAATTGTAAAAATAGCAGGCAGGCTTCCTTGACCATGACTGCCAGTGTAGTCCTCTCAGAAAAAAAATAATCTTGCGAAGTGAGATGACAGCGAATCAGCCCCCTATAGAAGGAAAGGTGAAGGGGGGGGGAGGAGACCCCCCCCCCCCTAGACAGCCAGGGGTCTGGAACAGGGTGGTCTATCTATACACTCACAACTTTGCCTTTGTTTGATGAACTGATACATCTAAATGAACTTTCCCAACCTGAGACAGAAGGCATTGTGCGGAGCATTTCTGAACAACACTATGCCTGAGACAGAGATATTTGTCTCTGAACCACTGCCAGGAATTACACAATCTGAGCGTAGCCGACCAGACACACCACTCACTACTTTAACTTTGACTGGAGAACCACTAAACTTTGATCATAAATGGAAGACCAAGACAATGGGTTATATCATTGTATATCTCCAACCCTGTGGACCGACAACAAGCATTGTGCCGTATGAAAGAGGTAGGGAGGAAAAGACAATACATACAGACCAACCAATCCTTAATAATAATAATAATAATAATAATAATAATAATAATAATAATAATGAAACTTTA
This sequence comes from Anolis sagrei, assembly GCF_037176765.1. Classification (NCBI taxonomy): domain Eukaryota; kingdom Metazoa; phylum Chordata; class Lepidosauria; order Squamata; family Anolidae; genus Anolis; species Anolis sagrei. The sequence continues at coordinate 168,097,433 of NC_090023.1, forward strand.
TTTGTACCCCACTACCATCTCCCCAAGGTACTCGGTGTGGCTTACATGAGGCCGAGCCCATAATAAATCAGCAAAAACAACGACACTACTTTCGTCGCGCCAACTTAAAACTTTGAATGAAAAAATGGATCACCTTTTTAGAGGACTTGCTCTTATCATCAAAACACCTGTGCAATATGATCTCCCAAGGGTGGACAATCCTTCACTTGCAGATCTGACTGAGGACTCTTGCTTAACTGGAGAGAGAGGCCCGCTGGACCTTGGGTTGGAAGAAAGGGTGGAATGTGAGATGACTGATGGAATGGGAGGGTTTTTCTGTATGCATTGGAATCAGAATGCTCCTAATTGGCGGGAGACATCTATAGACACTCAGAGGACAGCTGTTAACATAACACCAGACTCTATTACTCATCTGACCGCAGTGTGTGGCCAAGATCAACATCTTTTAAGAACAGACAATTTTGCGGTAGAAATTGCTGATTTAATGATTAATAGAGGCAGATGGACCTCTAGGAGGGTGGTTTGTGAATCTTTGGCCCAAATTTTATCAAAGAGACCATCGGAAATTAGATTGAAAGCCATAACCTGGTTGCGTAGGGTGATAAATCCACAAATAGCTCCCCAGTTAGGGGCCCCCACCTGGATTGTATCAATTCAAAACTCCATCTGTTCCAGTTGTCCCCTCACAATTGGCCACACTCTCCCGCCCAAGGACACTCCCCCTTTTTAGCCCACTCAGTTCCCTTGATGATTCCCTCTCCACTCTGACATCGGAAACATCCCTACAGGACATCCAAGGGAAGTTATACCCCAGCTCCCTTTCCTCAGAGAGTTGACTAACCATAGAATCTAACTCTGTAGGGGGGGAGAGGTTCCGGAGGAGGGGGGCACCGTTCAGGTCATGTGGGGGAGAAGATTTTCTGGTCACCAACATCCCAGGGAGAAGTGCAACAGAGTGCTTGCGACCCTGGAGAAGGTAGGAAGTGGTAGACTCTATGACAGACCCCCTGGCCTTAAGGTCCTGCTGGTAAATGCCAGATCTGTCAATGAAAAGACTGCTGCCATCCAGGACTTGATCCTGGATGAGGGGGCGGACCTGGCTTGCATCACTGAGACCGGGTTGGACGGGTTGGGCGGGGTAAATCTCACCCAGCTGTGCCCACCAGGCTTCGGGGTGCACCAGCAGGCCAAACCTGGGAGGCGGGGAGGAGGGGTCGCAGTAGTCTTTCGGCAGTCCATTGCTGTAGTCAGATGCGCCATTCCGCAATCCTCCAAGTTTGACTGTGTTCACCTAAGGGTGGGGAACCGTGATAGCTTGGGGATTCTGCTGGTGTACCGCCCACCCCTGACTCAGCAGTTTCCCTGCCTGAGCTAGCTGACATGGTCTCTAATTCGGCCCTGGTCTCCCAGCACATGATTGTGCTGGGGGACTTCAACTTTCACGCAGAGACCTCGTTAACAGGAGCGGCTCAGAACTTCATGGTCACCATGACGACCATGGGGCTATCACAAGCTATATCTGGACCCACCCATCAGGCTGGACACACACTCAACCTGGTTTTTGTTGCGGACAGTGGAAAGGGCAGAGTGGGAGAACAAAACATCCTTCCATTGTCATGGTCTGACCATCATCTGATCAGTTTTAGACTTGTTGTGACCACTAACCTTCGCAGGGGTGGAGGACCAACTATGGTCCGCCCCAGGAGACTGATGGATCCGGACAGATTTCTGAGGAATCTTGGGGCTCTTCCTGTCCTGGAGCCTGGTGTTCTTGTTGATGCCCTGGTTGGTAGCTATAATAGCGAGATGTCCAGGGTGATTAACACGATCGCTCCCAAACGCCCCATCACGTTGCGTCGAGACACACCATCTCCTTGGTTCACTGAGGAGCTGGCTGTGATGAAACGTACGAGAAGGAGGCTAGAGTGCATATGGAGGAAATCTCAGTATGCCTCTGACCGAACACGGGCTAGAGCCTCACTTAAGGCCTGTTCCGTGTCTATACGGGTAGCCAGGGAGACCTTCACAACTGCCTGCATAGTGTCTCTTTATAAGGATGGTGTCTTAATCATGCTAAGAACAGATTTGGGTGGCATAGATGAACATTTAACAAGAAATTAATAACAACCAAGTTCCAAATCCTCACTTCTCCCAGGACTTACTAATAAAAAGTCTTTGTAAGAAAATGTAGAAGTCTTGCTGAATTGAAACTTCTATTTACTTCACTTTGTGTTCTTCCATCTTGTCCTTTGTTCATCTATCCTGGGCAGGATTCTTAAAGGGCAGGGTTTGGGTGGCATAGATCCACTTCTGGGCAGAGTTCTTAAAGGGTTGCCTTATAGTAAAAGGCTAAGTCTCCACCCATAATTATTATATACAGAGAACTTAACTAATAGAGGCCCAAACTCAGGGGAAATGGTAGGGGCTTCTGTGGGGGCATGACACTTCTCATAAAGTTTTACCCATTAATACATAATAATAATAATAATAATAATAATAATAATAATAATAAACAACTTTATTTATACCCCACCACCATCTCCCCCAACGGTGACTCGGGTCGGCATACATGAGGCCAGGCCCAAACAGCTAATTACAATACAATAAAAAACACAACAACAACACAGTAAAATACATAAAACATATGAATACAATAAACAATATACTAGTACAATATCCACAATCACAATGGCAATGAGTGGGCTGTAATACTAAAACTCAAGGTGAGATAAAAGAGGAACAGATTTGCAAGGAAGAGCTCATAAGAAACGGGGTTGTAAAAACAAAAACAGACCTTCATACCAGGGGGAAGTGTACTTCAGGGACACTAACGTTGAGGGGAGCTATTGAGTAAGGTTGTGTGGCTACTCTCCAAAGGTGCAACGGAAAAGATTCTTTTTAAAGGTTTCTAAGGTGGGGGCTTTCCTAATCTCTCCGGGTAATGAGTTCCATTATTAATTACCAATTAATAACTAATCTAATACAAAAGGTCAACTGTTCTAAATAACAAACTTTCCAAGCAAACAGTTCACTCTGATGGTGAATCTTGACTCTCACGGGACTTCATCACATTGAAACAGGGTTTGGCAGTGTAAGCTCCATTTTGAAATAAAACGGATGATTTCCCTACCTTCATCACACAGTTACTCAGTGTTACTCAGTTGTACTAAGCATTCTTTAAGTTTATTTGCCATCATACTGTAAAGATTTGATCCCATCCACCATCCCTCCCCTGTGTTCTTTGTTTAAAAAACCTCTCCTCTCTTTGAAATGTCAGCTGTTACATGCCTTCAATTCTGGAAGCAAGGAGGGAGAGAGGGAAAGCGGTGATGCTCTCTCTTTCTCTCTCTCGGCTGCCCCATAGAGAAGGGTGTGGACCTTGGAAAACTATGACTCCCAGGACTGTATAGTATGCAGCTATTATCTTTAAAGTAAGGTCCAGCTGCATTCATTTCACACTTTAGATGCACCCAGAAAAGGTTCATGGACCTTGGGAAACTGCAATTCCCAAGATCATTTCACGGAGACATGGCATTTAAAATAAGGTCCAACTGCAGTCATTCCACAGTGTAGATGCACCCAGAGAACGGTGGACCTTGGGAAACTATAACTCCCAGGACCACATAGTATGGAGACATGGCATAATAACAATAATAACAATAAAAATAATAAACAAACAGACAATGATATTTAAAGTGGGTCCCAACAGGTCTTGATCTGTTGTCTCGATTTTTCTGCTGCAAAGGTGTGCTCTTGAAGTTTGGAATTTAAGTCTTCAATTAGCTTAGCTTGCTGGGCACACTTGTCAGCTCCCGCTAGATCTCAGAACAAAACCATACTCACAAGAGTAGCTTCTTGAATACGGGTTTATTATTCAGTCTGAACAGGATGAAGAAAAAGACAGATCTGAGAGTTTCCCGCCATCAGACAGCAATACATCCCTCTTGGTTCCCCCTCCTACCTCCCCCCTTATCACAAGTTGTGACTACATTCCTTTCTCCCAGGAACAAAGCATTCCTGCTTGCCAGATGGCCCTCCTTATCAGCCATAATTCACATAATGTCAGGAAGGAGTCTTCGAGGAAAGGAGTATCCGGCTTTGTTAACTTGAAGGCCACGTCCTGACAACACTCTTGCTGCCACTCTTTCTGGTTCCATGTTCAGCTGTGACATCTACCTGGCATAAGGTTAATGCTGTAGCTGTGAACATATGATGTTATGGTCTGAGGCTTTGAGCAGACTGGCCCTAGAATAGTCCACCAAAGCTCCAATTTCTGAGCCAGCGGTGTTCTTGACTCACATTTTATCTGTTCTTTAACTGTGAACAATTCTGGATAGTCTGCTCCAATGAGTAGCAATATCTTGGCATTGAGGTCAAGTTTTGGTAACTCATGCCCTATAGGCTTTAAGTGTTCATGACACATTGTGATCTGTTTAGTGATCTGTTTCTGGGCCTTCCTTTTCCCTCCACTTCATGATCCCTTGTTTCAAGCCATTCCAAAGGAGCCAGTTACATTGACCACATTTGTCCTTTATCGTCTCCCATTCCTTAATTGTCCCATCTGGGTTTAGGAGATCTTTTATCAATTTTATTCCATTTTGTTTCAAATTTGTTATCACTGCCAAATATCTGTTATTTTTGATTGTCTAGAAACCCTACTGGGAGTATATCTATTTATTGGGAATTTACCTTGCCATTTTCTCCAGCACTCCAGGGATGAGATCATCCCCCACCCCTTAATTTCTGTTAGAGTTTTATTGTCCATCCATTCTGTGACGATGTGTGTTTTTATTATGTGTTGTTTAAACAGTAGTTAATAAATGGTAAGTATATAGGATTGTATTTTGTTAGAGATGGTGGCTGGTGGCTTGAGCTGAGTTGCCATAGCAACGGGGGCAGAGCCAACCATCACTTCACGAGGCAGCTGTTAGAAATGTGAGACTTTGGTACTGCATACATGGATGATATTGGATAACTGATCAGTACATGGTTGGTATCTAGTTAAAGAATGTTGATATCACCCAAATTATTTTTGACCATTCTAGTTGGTAGAAAAGTCAAAAATAATCCCTATGGGTTGGGAGGTGTGACGATGTGTGTTTTTATTCAAATGGTTATGTGTTGTTTAAACAGTAGTTAATAAATGGTAAGTATGTAGGATTATATTTTGTTAGAGATGGTGGCTGGTGGCTAGAGCTGAGTTGCCATAGCAACGGGGGCAGAGCCAACCGTCACTTCACGAGGCAGCTGTTTGAAAGTGGCAGTCTGTAGCCGGTGTGCTACAGGGAAAACTGAATCTCTGGGTGGAGATTCAGGGAATTAATTTGTGACCAAAGGGGTTACAGGAAAGGACCCGATAGTGATAAAACTACAGGGGGTTATTGATTCTGGGTTAAGAATCAAGGTTTGGCTGGGAGCCAATTCTGTTGAATAGGCCTTTTGGCTTATTTGTTTTGTTGGGACATTTGTCCAGGAGAAATACATCTGCTTATAGAAACTTCTTGAAGTCTGTGCCTGAGGTTACTCATGAAATCTTACTAATGTAACCAGTCAAGATTTGTGCCTCTTGTGAAGAAACAATAAAATCTGTTATACCTTGCTTGTTCCAATAAACTTGTTACTGTTTTCCTCAAGCCTTGCCTGATACAGTTTCTCTTAAGTCAAACAGCCTGCATAAGAAGTAAAGTCAAGAAATATAAAGAAATTTTGAAAAATTATCAGGGAGAATTAATATTAAAGGAACAACAGGAATTAATCACCATAGAGAAAAAAATATCATGGTTACAATACTGGCAAATCAAAGAGAAGTATAAATTGGATAAAGAAATAGGGTTCTCAAAGGGTAAGGACTTCTGGGACAAAATATTAGAAACAGAAAGGAAACTAATAACAAAAATATATAAACAACTCTTAGAATGGCAATTAGAATCTAAAGAGGATAAAAATTACATGAAAAGATGGAATGAAAATTTAAGAAGAAACATTAGACAAACAGAATGGAAGGAAATCTGGAGGAAAAGGCTAAAATATACATACGCCACCGATCTTAGGGAAAATTGGATTAAAATGTCACTAAGATGGTATCTAACTCCAAAAAAGCTAGGGAAAATATATAACAACACAAGTTCGACCTGTTGGAAATGCAAGAAGAAAGAAGGTTCCTATTTTCATATGTGGTGGACCTGTGAAAAAGCGAAAGACTATTGGAAGAAGATACAAAAAGAAATACAAAATATGTTAAAAATAAAATTACCAATGAAACCAGAGTTGTTCCTACTGGGTATGTATGATAACAATTTAGAAAAAAATAAAGATAAAGTACTATTTCTAGCTTTAACGGCTGCAAGGATGTGTTATGCAAAAAAATGGAGGCAAACAGAAATACCAGAAGAAGATGATTGGAGAATAAAAATGTTGGACATTAGTAATTTGGACAGACTTACTTTTCTACTACTGAAAAACAAGGAAACTGGAAGAAAAGAAACAGACTGGAAAGACGTCATCGAATACTTAAGGGGAAAGAAGAAAGAGACAATGATATAGAGGAGAAAGGAGAAATCTAGGATGGAAACCAAAGAAGAGGGGAAAGAAATCTAGAAGAGAAGAAAGAAAATAAATAAAGGACTATTCCTTTTTTTTCTTTTACTTTTGGCTTATACTTTAGGATAAGATTAAACAAGATGAACAGAAGTTTTTCGGAAGACACCAGGAGGTCGAGATACTCCTACTTTTGGGCTTTTTATTTTAATTTTTTTCTCTTTTTTTGCCCCCCCCCCACTTTCTCTAGTTCCTCCCCACCCTTACACTTAACCCCTCTTCGCCCCTATATATATACGTATTTATATATATATATATATATATATATATATATATATATTTTTTCTCTCTTTTTTTCTTCTTTTCTTTTATCCTTTTTGTCTTTTTATCTATAAGCATAACTGTATGTTAAAACCTCAATAAAGATCATTTAAAAAAAAGAAAGAAGTAAAGTCAAGCCAGGGACAGTAAACGCTACGCTATCAAACGAATAAAGCCTTCTGTAATTAATAGTCCCTTTATAAACCAGCTCATAAGCTGATATTGATCATTGCCTGGCTTTCCTCACAGATTAAGTGGCAGTAGTTTTACCCTCCTTTACACATTCTTTTAAGCACAAACAACAATCCCATCCATTAATTGTTTTTTCAATTCTGGCTCATCTTTTTGAATCATCGAAATCTAATTCTATCAATCTTGTTAACTGGCAGGCCTCAAAATAATTTTGTAAATTAGGTGCACCGCATCCTCTGTTTCCTTCTGGAGAGTAAAATATTGAATTGGCAATACTATTTTTATTTGTTCCTGCTATCCAAGTTTTTATTGATATGTCCCACTTCTTGATGATTTTGCTGGGAATACTATATGGGAGAACTTGGAACAAGAATAAAAATTTGGGGAGAATCTCAATTTTGCTCGACATATCCCAATTTCGCCTTTTCCAATTGCGCATTTGATTGTTTACCTTTTTTCATAGATTATTATAGTTTGATTGAGTTATGTTGTTTAAGTTTTTGGGAATATAAACGCCTAAATATTTTAACTTCTTCCCTAATTTTATCCCAGTGATGGTCTGTATTTCTTTTAACCCTTTCAGAGTCAACATTTTATGTCATATTTCTGTTTTTTGTATGTTTATAGCCAACCCTGATAAGTTCTCAAATTTCTGTATAGTATTAATAACTTCTTTTATAGAGTCCTCCGGTGACCCCATTAAAACCATGACATCGTCTGCAAATAAATTAATTTTCATTACTTCTTTCCCAATTTTAGGTCCTTATTTCTAATAAAATTTGCTAAGGGTTTTATTGCCAAAGCGAAAAGGATGGGGGAGCAACCTTGTTTTGTCCTACTTTTAATCTTAAAAGTTCTTGTTTTGGTTCCATTGGTCAATAATTGTGCTTGATTTTCTATGTAAAGTTCCTTAATTACTTCACAGAATCTCTCCCCAGATTAGAGTCTTCACAGACTTGATGGGGATATTGGTGATTAACTGTGTCAAATGCTTTATAAACATCCAGTTTTAATAACAGGAGTTTCTCTTTTTCTAGTGTGGTTTGGTTAATTATATTAAGTATATTTCTTATTGGGTCTGCTAGTCTTCTGTTTTTAATAAACAGAAGACTATTAAATTTGGGATTATGTCTGTCAACCTGTTCACAAGGAGTTTTGTGAAGATTTTATAATCTACATTACACAGGGTAATTGGCCCATAAGAATTGGGGTTGGTCTCGTCTTTATTAGGTTTTAAAATTGTAATTATTTCAGATCCATTTTTGTTACTTCACTATTTCAGGGATGGTTCTATTCTTTAATTTCTCATTAAATAGGATTTCTAATTGAGGGATAATTTCTGATTGGAGAATGCCAGGTCTGCCCGCTCATCCAGAATTAAGTCCTGGATGAAAGCTGTTTTTCCTCTGATAGACCTGGCATTCAATAGCACCACCTTTAAACTGGAGGAATTGTCATCCTGGGTACACAATCTTACCACATCAGGAGATCGTTTTGGAGCTATTAATTTACTTACACATACTTTTTGTGTTTAGACATAGGTTTTTATCTCAAAGATATCCCATTATGTATATGCAGGATCCCAAAATCTAAGGGAAGGTATGATATTAAACAACAAAACTATCCAATATAATACAATTGCAAAACAAATAGAGACTTTTAATCAATGGGAATGACATCAATATTGATTTTACAATTGTCAATCATTTAAATTGAACTTAGTAATGGGATTTATTTGTACTAGCTATTGTTTAGTCCATTGTCTAAATCACAATGCCTTCATTATTAATGCTGCTTCAAGAAAAGAATTAGGATTTTGTTACCCTGTTTCTCTGAAAATACATCAGGGTCTTGTAATAATTTTTGCTCCAAAAGATGTGTTAGGGCTTATTTTCAGGGGGTGTCTTTTACCCCATATTGATATATTTTATTTAATTGTAACTAGGCTTATTTTTGAAGTAGGGCTTGAGCATCCTTAAAAATCCTGAAAAATCATGCTAGGGCTTATTTTCAGGGTAAGTCTTATTTTTGGGGAAAAGGGTATGTGCCTTTTATTTTAGACTTTTCATGGGCTGCTGGAATTGTGGGCGCTACATTGTGGCAAATCCGGCAGTGCATCGGCTCATGCCCTGCATTGCCCGGCTTCCCCCCGACCTCATCCCACAGGGGAAAGTTCCCACAGCCTGGCTTTCCCTGTTGACTCCAGTGGAACACAGGAAGCCTCCTGTGGTGCTGACATGTCGGCATGCACTGGTTCCTCTGTAGTTTTGTGACTCATCCCAGCCGAAAGTAGTTCTACGTGGTGGGATGAGAGCTGGGGGTTCTGTCATAAAACTATAGAGGAAGACTGTTGCACCCCAGAGCAGGAACACCTCTGACCTTAATCACCACACCAGTTGAGTAAAATCAGCAAGCAGTTTATTGAAGATTATATGAAAGCAAAGCAATAAATATATAGTTCCAAATGGTATTTTCCAAATGGTATTTTCCAAATGTATAGTTCCAAATGGTATTTTCAAAACAAATAGTCCATGAACTTCAAGGTACAAAGGTAAAAAAAAAAAACAACCCCCCCCCCCCCAAGATCCAAGATTGCAAAATTCCAAGAGTCCAAGACAGAATAGAGATCTAATACCCAGAACAGGAACTTGGCAATAGGGCAAAAAATGAGATTAAAAATCCACTTGGAAACAAGATTATCATGAAAATTCAATGTTGACCAGTCTGAGGTGAAATCCTATCCTCGTCTCATAAAGCTTAACCTGTCTCATGAAATGAAAGGAAAACATTCAGTTTGCCTTTACAACCAAATAAGGATTTCTTCTCCCTTTTTTCCAGTAGATGGGCTGACCTTCGGCGAGCCTGAGAACTTTCCCTTAATTTACAAAAGTCTTACTTTCTATTTTCAATCTCATTAACTTCTACATCTGACAAATCATCCTCAGAAAACAGATTCTCAGAGAAAGATTGCTGTGGGCATCTTTTGGGAATTTGACCTTGAGAATCTACAGGAGAAGTACTCT